>NC_133363.1:5297218-5335288 GCF_049309525.1 Garra rufa | reverse complement strand
AATAAAAGTCTTTTTTAAAGAACATTAAATTTAATTAAATTAAATAAAGATAGCTTTAATATATCCAACTTTTATAAAGACCAAACTATGTTTAAAACTATATATAAATAATTATATTTAATTGATTCCTTTGCACAGTCATATATTAATGTTTATTCCTGCCTTGTAAATGCTTTTAAATTAATCTCTCTTTACGATTCACTGGATTAATTATATATACATACCCTGACTATATGCATTGCTTACAAGAATTAACAAAAAAAAAAAAAAAAAACATATACAGAGGACATACAATTTACTAATATATTCACATTTTTCAGATATTCCTGTGTCATATAAGAAAATATGCTTTATCATATTCCTATAGCTAAAATATCAACTGAGGTGCCTTTAATATTTTTATTATTTTTCCAAGAAAACAATGGGAGAATATAGAAACCATTGCTTAGGCTTTTGCTTCTTAGATGCTTCTTAGATACCTTAGTATTTCTTTTGCAATAGAAATAATTTGCAAATATATATAAAAAACGTCTCAGGTTACGTATGTAACCCTAGTTCCCTGAGGGAACGAGACTACCAACGCCCCCATAATTTCCAAGCCCTGCGCAGTGTCTGCTCAACCAGGGAGGAAAGAAAAGAGCCCTTATCTAGCATTCCGTGGACAAGAAGGCCCTGTAGTCCTCGGCCCTCGGGCACACGAGGAATGGTAGTCATCCTCTGTCTGGTCGCCAGCCAGAACGATAGGTACTCCTCGGCCCTCAGGCACACGAGGAGTCTTAGTCCTTTGTCTGGGAGTAGCCAGAACAAGAGGGACCGCAATAACCACTGTCTAGTATTCCACGGACAGATGGTGAGGGTAGTCCTCGGTCCTCAGACCCACGAGGACAGTGCACTCGACCTCAAGAGAGTTCCTCGGCCCTCAGGCTCACGAGGAGAAGGTAGTCCTTTGTCTGGGGTTCCGCCAGAACAAGAGGGACTCAAGAGCTCGGCCTGGTACTCCGCCAGGACACGAGGGGAATAAGCCATTGTCTAGCATTCTGCGGACAAGAGGGCACTGTAATCCTCGGCCCTCAGGCACACGAGGAAGACAGTAATGGGCCTCTGCCTGGTAGCCAGCCAGCGCAGGAGGCACTCCTCGGCCCTCAGGTAGACGAGGAGTCTTAGTCCTTGGTCTGGGAAAGGCCAGAACCAGAGGGACTGAAATACACTCGGTCTGGTAGTCTTGCCAGAACACGAGGGGAATAAGCCGTTGTCTAGCATTCCACGGACAAGAGGGCTGTATGATCCTCGGCCCTCAGGCACACGAGGACAATAGTAGACCTCTGCCTGGTCGCCAGCCAGTGCGAGAGGCACCCCTCGGCCCTCAGGCACACGAGGAGTCTTAGTCCTTTGTCTGGGGTTCCGCCAGAACAAGAGGGACTGAATGAGCTCGGTCTGGTAACAGCACCAGAGCGCGAGAGTAAGAGCTTTTGTCTAGTATTCCACGGACAAAAGGTAACATAATCCTCGGCCCTCAGGCCCACGAGGATGCAGCGATACTCCTCGGCCCTCAGGCACACGAGGAGAAATGGCGAAAGTAACTTCTCTTCTTTTAACAAAAGAATGCGCCTTGAGAAGTTTCCTCCTGGCTAGGGAGGTGGCTGACTCTCTTGGACCTAACTTGCTAGGACGAGAGGACAGAGGAGCCTGGAGCGGCTCTGAGGTCGAGTTCGTAAAACCTGACGAATGTCAGGGGCGAGGACCAACCCTCAGCATTGCAGATGTCCTGAATGGGGACACCTGCTGTCAGAGCTTTGGAGGCTGATACACCTCGTGTGGAGTGAGCCTTGAGACCCAACGGGGGTGGGAGACCAGAGGACTCATACGCTGTAGAAATGGCATCAATGATCCATCTACTAATAGTGGGCTTGGCAGCCGGAGGGCCGAAACAGACAAACAATTGTTCTGACCTACGCCACGTGGCAGCTCTGTGGACGTAGGCATCTAATGCTCTGACAGGGCACATGCAATTTAGCTTCCTGTGATCCGACTCCATGAATGGAGGAGGATAGAACGCCTGTAGCGTGATTGGCTGAGGTGCTAGGGACGGGACCTTCGGTACATACCCGACTCTCGGGTAAAGAAAAGCTCCCTGGGGCAAAGTCAATATGAGAAGGGGCCACCGAAAGGGCCTGAAGGTCCCCAACTCTCTTCAGAGAGGTGAGAGCTAACAGAAGCGCTGTCTTTATGGTAAGCATGCGGTCTGTACTCTCCTCTATGGGCTCAAATGGAGGCTTGCATAGAGCTTCTAGCACTACAGCTAGGTCCCACGTAGGAACCCTCGGTTTCACTCGAGGCCTCAACCTGAGTGCACCGCGTAGGAAACGAATGACCAAGGGATCTCTGCCCACTGAGAGGCCACCTTGAGGAGCGTGGTAGGCACTTATAGCCGCCACGTAAACCTTCAGGATGGAGTGAGCTAGCCCTGCGGAAAGGCGAGTTTGTAGGAACTCCAGCACTGTACCAACCGGGCAGTTAACTGGGTCTAAGCGGTGTTCGCGGCAACATCTAACAAACAAGTTCCACTTAAGGCCATAAAGTTTCCTCGTATAGGGAGCTCTGGATTGAAGAAGGGTCTCAACAACCTCGGTTGAGAGACCCGCTCCTATGAGTTGTGCCCCCTCAGGGGCCACACCCATAACTTCCACTTCTCTGGGTGGGGGTGGCAGATCGCGCCCCCAGCCTGAGAGAGGAGGTCCCTCCTGACGGGAATCTCCCATGGAGAGCCGTCGAGGAGGGAGATCAGGTCCGAGAACCACACTCGGGCCGGCCAGTACGGGGCTACTAGTAACAGCCGTACTTGAAACCGGCGGACCCTTTCCAGAACTCCCGGGAGCAGAGCGATCAGGAGAAAAGCGTACAGACGAAGCCTCGGCCACGTCTGTACCATGGCATCCAGTCCGAGAGGAGCTGGAGGAACTAGAGAGTACCAGAGGGGACATTGCGATGTCTCTTGAGTCGCGAAGAGGTCCACCTGAGCCTGACCAAACACTCTCCAGATCTGCTTCACCACCTCTGGGTGAAGCATCCATTCCCCGGGCCTTGGCCCCTGCCTCGACAGGACGTCTGCTCCCACATTCAGATGTCCAGGAATATGGACTGCTCTCAGGGAGAGAAGTTTTCCTTGAGACCATAGGAGGATCCGGTACGCCAGCTTGTACAAGGGGCGTGAGCAGAGTCCTCCTTGATGATTTATGTAATAAACCACCGCCGTGCTGTCTGTACGGACCAGCACGTGACGGTTTCTTAGGTCTGGAAGGAAACACTTCAGGGCCTGGAATACGGCCAGCATCTCTAGGCGATTTATGTGCCATACTACTCAAAATAAAGTGTACCAAACTGGGCATGAAAAAACAGCAGTATGGATCAGACAGACACAGACACAGAGCGCTCTCGCTGAATGACAAAAGCTGCCGCCAGCTTCAAACGCACGTGCTTTATACTTCCTGGTCGATGACGTCACCGCGCCTGTGACGTCACTCCCGTCATTCATTGGTTGTAGACATGATTCAGAGTGCTGCCCGCCAATGGCGTTCCCCATAGCGTTCCATGACGCGGCTCGAGTTCCCGGAAGGGAACTGCAATTCTCATGTCAGAGAACTATCATAAAGTTATCTTACATGTATTTAATAGCTCTAGACTCTATTGCACGTCAATAATTTGTTCTTTTTAGGAGTTTATAGTTTCAGCAAAACTGAGAAGTCTGATACATCCACCAAATTGTGAAAGAACAAGCTCTGAGCAATACAAATTGTTCTCTGGGATGATTTAGTGAGCTGGATTTTGCAGTAGCTTTTGACTCATGCCTCTTACATCACCATGTGCCAACCACAATCAGGCATAAATTAGTATGAAACTAATACCCAAATCTGGCCTTTGATCAGCTGCCAGACGCACTCTGCACCCAAACAGTGCTGTTCACCCTTCACTTTCACTTCAGCACCAAAGCCAAGCACACGGTGCACTTTCTCGATCTCCTCTCCCTCTTGTCTTCCCTTGCCAAACGTTCACATTCATTTGTTTGGATTGTCTCCACCTCAGGGAAGCTAAGCCGCTAACTGCTTCATTCATACGGATGACATCATTAAATCCTTTCTCCGACATTGGCTGAGTTAATCCCGCACATTCTCTCCCTGACTGGCTCTATTATGAAGCACAAATCCTGAGGGTTTTGACGAATGGCCTGTTCTGCATTTGAGAGGTACCCACGCTGTCACCTCCTCAGGCCTCTGTCCATGCAGGGAGAGAAGAGATGCTCTGCTGGAGCCACTGAGGGTCCTGTGCTGGCAAGCAAGTCCGGTGACGCTCGCATCTCAATTACTAATGATTAGAGAAATGCAACAAAAATACAGGCACTTTGATATCAAGATGAATAGGAAGATTGCAGGTAGATGGATGGATGGAATGATGTATAGGTGGGTGGATAAATGGATGACAGAATAATAGATAGATGGATGAATGGAAGATTGTATAGATGGGTGGATGAATGGATGACAGAACGATAGAATGATAGATGAATGGAAGAATGTATAGATGGGTGGATGAATGGATGACAGAACGATAGAACGATAGATTAATGGAAGAATGTATATATGGGTGGATGAATGGATGACAGAACGATAGATAGAACGATAGATGGATGAATGGATGACAGAATAATAGATACAACAACAGATGGATGAATGGGTGGATGAATGGATGGCAGAATAATAGATAGAATGATAGATGTAAGAATGCATAGATAGGTGGGTGAATGGATGACAGAACGATAGATAGAATGACAGATGGATGAATGGATGAATGGATGGATGGATGGATGAATGAATGACAGAATAATAGATAGAACAACAGATGGATGAATGGGTGGATGAATGGATGACAGAATAATAGAACGATAGATGGATGGAAGAATATATAGATGGGTGGATGAATGGATGACAGAACGATAGATAGAATGATGGATGAATGGATGGATGATAGATGAATGGATGACAGAACAGTAGATAGAAAAACAGATGGATGAATGGGTGGATGAATGGATGACAGAACGATAGATAGATTGATGGATGAATGGATGGATGGATAGATGAATGGATGACAGAATAGAAGATAGAAAAACAGATGGATGAATGGGTGGATGAATGAATGACAGAATAATAGATAGAACGATAGATGGGTGGAAGAATGTATAGATGGGTGGATGAATGGATGACAGAACGATAGAATGATAGATGAATGGAAGAATGTATAGATGTGTGGATGAATGGATGACAGAACGATAGAACGATAGATTAATGGAAGAATGTATATATGGGTGGATGAATGGATGACATAATAATAGGTAGAACGACAGATGGATGGAAGAAAGTATAGATACGTGGATGAATAGATGACAGAACGATAGATAGAACGATAGATGGATGGAAGAATGTATAGATGGGCGGATGAATGGATGACAGAACGATAGAACGATAGATGAATGGAAGAATGTATAGATGGGTGGATAAATGGGTGACAGAACGATAGATGAATGGAAGAATGTATATATGGGTGGATGAATAGATGACAGAATAATAGATAGAACGATAGATGGATGGAAGAATGTATAGATAGGTGGATGAATGGATGACAGAACGATAGATAGAACAATAGATGATGGAAGAATGTATAGATGGGTGGATGAATGGATGACAGAATGATACATAGAACGATAGATGGATGAATGGATGACAGAATAATAGATAGAACAACAGATGGATGAATGGGTGGATGAATGGATGGCAGAATGATAGATGTAAGAATGCATAGATAGGTGGGTGAATGGATGACAGAACGATAGATAGATTGATGGATGAATGGATGGATAGATGAATGGATGACAGAATAGTAGATAGAAAAACAGATGGATGAATGGGTGGATGAATGAATGACAGAATAATAGATAGAACGATAGATGGATGGAAGAATGTATAGATGGGTGGATGAATGGATGACAGAACGATAGAACGATAGATAAATGGAAGAATGTATATATGGGTGGATGAATGGATGACATAATAATAGGTAGAACGACAGATGGATGGAAGAATGTATAGATATGTGGATGAATAGATGACAGAATGATAGATAGAACGATAGATGATGGAAGAATGTATAGATGGGTGGATGAATGGATGACAGAACGATAGAATGATAGATGAATGGAAGAATGTATAGATGGGTGGATGAATGGATGACATAATAATAGGTAGAACGACAGATGGATGGAAGAATGTATAGATATGTGGATGAATAGATGACAGAATGATAGATAGAACGATAGATGATGGAAGAATGTATAGATGGGTGGATGGATGGATGACAGAACGATAGAACGATAGATTAATGGAAGAATGTATATATGGGTGGATGAATGGATGACATAATAATAGGTAGAACGACAGATGGATGGAAGAATGTATAGATACGTGGATGAATAGATGACAGAACGATAGATAGAACGATAGATGGATGGAAGAATGTATAGATGGGTGGATGAATGGATGACAGAATAATAGATAGAACGATAGATGGATGGAAGAATCTATAGATAGGTGGATGAATGGATGACAGAACGATAGATAGAACAATAGATGATGGAAGAATGTATAGATGGGTGGATGAATGGATGACAGAATGATAGATGGATGAATGCATGGATGGATAGATAGAACAATAGAATGATTAATAGAATAATAGACAGACAGACAGAAAGATGGATGGATGGATAAATAGATGGATGGATGATGGAACAATAGATAGACAGATAGAAGGATAGAATTATGGATGGATGGAACAACATAACAATGGAAGGATGTAAAGATGTGTGGATGAATGGATGACAGAACGATAGAATGATAGAATGATGGATGGATGGATGGAACAATAGAATAATAGACAGACAGGAAGACAGAAAGATGGATGAAAGGAAGGATGTATAGATGGATGAATAAATGAATGACAGAACGATAGATGGATGGATGGATGGATGGATGGATGGATGGATGGATGGAACAATAAAATGATTAACAGAATGATAGACAGACAGACAGGAAGATGGATGGATGATGGAACGATAGGTAGAACAATGGATGGATCAATAGATAGACGGAAGGATAGAAAGGTGGATGGATGGATGGATGGATGAGATAAAAAAATTAAAAATTTATTGGCAATTATGGAGTGAAAATTGTTTCTTTTCCAATATGGACAGACGAACAAAAGTGTGGGGGAGTTTTAAATTACAGACATAAAACGACTACTGCACATGTCCACAAACTCGCACGTTCACATTCTCTGCACGAGATGCAGAAACACCCTGACTGTAAATAACACACCCAGCACTCCTCCATATTGAAACACTGATTACACATGTGTAATCGCACACCCACACATACACAGAGCAGTAGACAGTGACAGCTGCAGGGATGCAGACTAAATTAGGAATTTCCCCGTCGTTGAGAAAGGAGCAGGAGTGGGAATTATAAGGATTTTCCCTGCCCCGTTAAGCGCAGCACTGTGGCAGCAGATGTGTGGCTCTGAGGGAGGACATAAGCACCATGGAACACGAGAGAAAGTGAGAGAGGGAGATGGCAGTAAGCCGTCTCCTTTGCGTGACAGCGTTGATGGGATTGCGGTTGCGGCTGGGCGGGTAAGAGCCTCAACCATCCAGGGGCAAACTGGGACACCTAAAACAGACAGACGGCACACATCTATAATGACTGAGCCACCTATCTGGGGTCAGCCGAGCTGACTGACCACTGTGTAGTTAATATTACAAAAGAACTGAGGAGATCTGATCTTACATCAGGTGTTAAGAGTTGGAACTGTGAGTGCGAACCTGACTGGAAAAACAGTGTTACTTGATGCCAGTTTCAGCGAAGGTAAACGTCACCATTACTGCTCATACTTAGAGTAAAGGATTTGGGTAAAGGATTTACCCTAAACCGAAGTATTAGAATTTGTTGTGTAACCTGTCTCACAGTGAATGTACTGTGAACACGGACAAACAGCTTGCTGAGGATGAGTGTGCTATTATTTTTGCAAACATTTGGCATGAATCATACATTGAATGCAATGCAGTACTTTGGATAAAAGCATATAACAATACACTAAAAAATAACTAGAACATCTTAGCATTCACACAGAAATACATACAAAAAAGTATATAAAATAAATAAAACAAAACTCTGAAAAACTTAGAAGCCACACAGCAATACATTAAAAAACACCTTAGTTACGACACAGCAATGCACAAAAAAACAACTCGATCTACAGACGCTGAGAAAGATTAGCTGCAATGCTGCAACTGAAGTAAACATGCAAAATAAAAAGCACCTGCATCATCATCATCAAATATCATCAGTTTGACAGAAACATGCTGTAAATAGTCAACACAACTAACTGTAGAGACATGCTGCAAATACTCGCAACACAGTCAAATACAGAGATGCACTGCAAATACACAAACAAGCAACAATAAACAAACATTGTGCTTAAATACTCACTACACAACTAAATATAGAACCACAATGCAAATACTCACAGCACTGCAAATACTCACAACATAAACAAATACAGAAACTCACTGCAAATACTCAACACACCAAATACAGAACCACACTGCAAATACTCACAACACTGTGAATACTCCCAACACAACCACATATAGAAATACACTGCAAATACTTGCAACACAACCAAATACAGAAACATGCTGCAAAAACTCACAACAAAAGCAAATAGAGAAACACGCTGCAAATACTCACATCAATCCTAGTCTCAGCCTCAGATGTCAAGCCCACGGAATGTTGGCTAAACGTCTGATGCATATGGTACACTTAACTGGAAACACTTCAGGAATGTCGAAGTCGTCATCTGATTAGTTGAATTTGATCGGATTTCCGGGAGACGCGAGTGTCACATTTATTTTCGGTCCGCCGGGAAACAAAGCGCAGACTGATTTACTCGGCGTTTTGCTAAAATGTGCTTATGCAGACGCCATTGTTGTTATACACATTTGCGACGTTCGCGAACAAATTACTGACTTGTTCTCCCTCTTCTTATTTAACGTTCAATGTTGGTTATTTAAATGACTGACTTGTTGCACACCAGTCTGTTGTTGTGGGGGCATTTCCACGCACAAAACGTGACGCTGAACGAAACTAACTGTGATTGGTTGTTTGACATGTTGGTCAAACGGCCTTATGGGCGGGCCTTGGCCAATGAAAGCTGCCATGAATTCCAGACCTTCAGCCGTCAGTCTGAAGGTCTGGCTACGCAAGACTACATCACTACCAACACAACACAACCAAATACAGAAAAATGCTGCAAATATTTTCAACACAAATAACTACAGAAATGTGCTGCAAATACTCCCACACTGCAAATACTTACAACCACATACAGAAACACACTGCAAAAACTCCACCATTACTGCTCATACTTACAATGCGACCAAATACAGAAATATGCTGCAAAAACCCAAAACACAAACAGATACAGAAACATGCTGCAAATACTCACAACACAGCCAAATAAATAAACACGCAACCAAATACTGACATATGCTGCAAAAACCCAAAACACAAACAAATACAGAAACATGCTGCAAATACTCACAACACTGCAAATACTTACAATACAACCAAATACAGACACACACTGCAAATACTCACAACACTGCAAATACAGAAATGCGCTGCAAATACTCACAACACAGCCAAATAAAGAAACACGCTGCAAATACTTACAATGCAACCAAATACAGAAACGTGCTGCAAAAACTCACAACACAAATACAGAAACATGCTGCAAATACTCACAACACAGCCAAATACAGAAACGCACTGATAATACTCACATCACTGCAAAAACAACACAAGCAAATACAGAAATGCACTGCAAATACTCACAACACAGCCAAATAAAGAAACACGCTGCAAATACTTACAATGCAACCAAATACAGAAACATGCTGCAAAAACTCACAACACAAATACAGAAATGTGCTGCAAATACTCACAACACTGCAAATACTGACAATACAAGCAAATACAGAAACGTGCTGCAAAAACTCACAACACAAATACAGAAATGTGCTGCAAATACTCACAACACTGCAAATACTTACAATGCAACCAAATACAGAAACGTGCTGCAAAAACTCAAAACACAAATACAGAAACGTGCTGCAAATACTCACAACACAGCCAAATACAGAAACGCACTGATAATACTCACATCACTGCAAAAACAACACAAGCAAATACAGAAACACACTGCAAATACTCACAACACTGCAAATGCAGAAATGCGCTGCAAATACTCACAACACAGCCAAATAAAGAAACACGCTGCAAATACTTACAATGCAACCAAATACAGAAACATGCTGCAAAAACTCACAACACAAATACAGAAACGTGCTGCAAATACTCACAACACAGCCAAATACAGAAACGCACTGATAATACTCACATCACTGCAAAAACAACACAAGCAAATACAGAAACGTGCTGCAAATACTCACAACACAACCAAATACAGAAAAGCACTGATAATACTCACATCACTGTAAATATGGGAGAGCGGGGCACAACCTAACACTTATTGAATTTCGCGGTTTATGTAAATCCACTTGGGGTTCAGAGTACAATTTTCATCCACATTATTTTCACACTTGTCTAGTACAAATATATCGCTTTGTTTCATATTTACAGTGTACACATAGAACAGGACACACATAAACGAGCCAAAATGCTTTACATTTCTTGAAATAATAACTTCTGAACATTAAACATTGATTGTCATCCTTTATTCACCTGTTTCTTGTGGTTTCTTATCAAAATCCTTAGAAGTAAATTGTGTAAATTGCATCGCTAATGTCAAAGAATATCATAGTTTAATAACAGCGGGGCATGTAACACAGTGTTACAACGTTCCCCATCTGCGCGACTGGAATATAATACAGGTTAGTGTCTTCTGCTGGTTTGCCAAGCATTAATAAACTATCTAAACTGATAAATAACAAATTGGAGATTAAAATAATAGCAGTTTTGTCTAATTTTAAATGAATACTAAAAACAGAAATGAAAAGTTACTTCAGCTAGAAATGTAGTTTTACTATGATAAAATAAAAATTCAGCGATATCTTCAAAAGGCTTTTGAATTTTGGCGCTCTTTTTTCTCTGCATAGTGTTGCTATTGCAACTAGTAAATAGAATAAATTTGGTTATGCTAGCATGTGTGGAAAT
This sequence comes from Garra rufa, assembly GCF_049309525.1. Lineage (NCBI taxonomy): Eukaryota > Metazoa > Chordata > Actinopteri > Cypriniformes > Cyprinidae > Garra > Garra rufa. The sequence continues at coordinate 5,323,955 of NC_133363.1, read as the reverse complement.
ATTTGAACCAGGTGTGTTACAATTAACCCCACGTTACGTTGTGCCTGCTCACCCCTACAACACAGCCAAATACAGAAACACACTGCAAATACTCACAACACAGCCAAATACTTACAATGCAATTAAATACAGAAACACGCTGCAAAAACTCAACGATTCTGCTAATATTCTCAACACAACCAAATACAGAAACTCACTGCAAATACTCTTAACACAACCAAATACAGAAACGTGTTGCAAAAACCCAAAACACAAACAAATGCAGACACGTGCTGCAAATACTCACAACACTGCAGACACTCCCAACCCAACCAAATACAAAAACGTGCTGCAAATACTTACAACACTGCAAGTACTTACAACACAACCAAATACAGTAATGTGCTGCAAATACTCACAACACAAACAAATACAGAAATGCACTACAAATACTTACAATGCAACCAAATGCACACACAAAAAAAATTAGCAACCACATAACAATATGCAAAAATAAATACTGATGTATTAACCCTAGTAAAAAAATTATATATTTAAAATATATTTATTTTATACTAAGTATAGTTTAAATCTATTAACTTTTTACTGACATATTGCTTGAGACGTCCTGATATAAAAATGATAATTAAACTTTGGAGTAAGTAAGTAAACTATTTGGAGTACTACTTGTGCACAATGTACATTTCTTAATATTAAGCCTAAAATGTGTTTTAATGTCACTACTGATGAGGAAAAACATCTGGCTTTAAATGCAAGATATTTAAAATGTACTTAAAGTATACTTATATTATATTATATATATATATTATATTATTTAACACAAATATATTTAAGTATATTTTCAGCACTACTTCTATACAATTAAAGTGCATTAAGTACAAAATTAATTGTTCCAATTTAGCAGACTTTGAATATACCAGTTTAGTACACTAAAAGTGAAATTTCAAGGTATTTTTATTAAGTACATAAATACTAACTGCATTTGTGGTATACTTAGTGTAAAATAAATGTATTTTAAATACATTTAGTATATGCACGGGCGTTAATCATTTACTATTTTATTCTATATTTAATAAGAGCAGTAATTGGTTAAACATGGCTTAGGGGCAAAACAGAAGACTCCTGTTTCTATATGTCTGGGATTATAATCAACATAATTTTCTGACATGGAGAGGAAACTTGTTTCTTTTTTTTCACTGAAAGTGAACACATACAGCTAGGACACACACAGAGTGTGTCTAAATCTCCATCCTCCACAGCTCCTACAGTACTGCTGTCTCATACTCTCAGACTGTCTCTTTTACACACACAACCACACATAAACACACACAAACACAAACTCTTTTACCAGCTTACTCATCATCAGCCTGGGGACTCGGTTAAAAGGAGCAGCCACACAGAGCTCACTAGCAAGCCTCTGATTGGCTGAGAGGAGGGAAGTAAAGGCAGTATCTCAGTATCCTCCTCTCTCTCTTTAACTGTCTCTCTGTCTCTTTCCCTCCTCCTGTCAGTGAGTGGATGACAAGCGTGTAGGGCGATCTGTCACCATGCTGGCATCATCAGAGAAGGACAGAAGATGTGTCACAGATAGAGTGTCACGCCTCAGCCCCTCTCGTGTGAGAGATGTTGCACGGCAGTGCCATGCTGTTTGAGTCTGAGATTAACATTAACTCACAAATATACACATGGAGAAACCATAAACAGCAAGAAAGATACGCACACAGACACTGCCACAAAAAGTGCTTTTTCATAAATCCCTGCAGCAGAATCATACGAGGTGTGAGAAGAGGCAGGCCACAAATATATACTCAGCCTGAGGTTTCATAACAATACCTCATTATTTCTTTTTGCTCTGAAATGTGATTTCAATTAAGAGCTTCTACTTTCGACTTAAAATACATAGTTGCAAAGTAACTTCAGAATTAGTTTAATAAAAACAATTCATATTCTATGTATTATACAAAATACTAAAAATAACTTTTAATAAAATAATGGCATATCTTATGCACTCCAGTGGATATTTTGTTATTAATATCTCCATGTAGAAAATGCAAATACATATTAATGCATACATTAAAATATTTTATAAAATATTGTATACATAAAAATAAAAGCACCTTATAATCGTGACGGATCATAAAATAATATGTTATTTAAGAAAACTAAACACTGAATGTCAGTAAGCAATAAATAAATAAATAAATACATAACATTGCAACATTTGTGAAGTATTTTCTATACACTGATATTTCAGTAAATATTTTTTTCATTTATTAAATAATAATTATTTATTTAACAAAATAATTCAAATTAAGGAAATGTATTATTTTTTATAGTTCAGAATTGCTGCAAGGAAAAAAAAACAGAGATTATAAAAAAAACTTATTAACTGAAAGAAAAATAGTGTAAATGTTTTTGTTTTTTGTTTTTTGAAAAAAAATGCTAGGAACTTTTAAAGGAAGTGGAAAGTAGAGAAACTTAAACAGTATTTTCTTGTAAAATGTACTTAAATTATTATTATTATTATTATTATTATTATTATTATTATTATTATTATTATTATTTAAGACTTTTTAAAACTTTGAAAAAAAATATATATATATATAAAATAATCTAAATATATAATATATATTGTCATAAATATTAAATATGGCATAGATATGACATGACTATAATTGGTGTGATCTGTAGTAAAGTATGACCAAGGATGAAAGATTGTCTTTCATCAAACCAAAACAAGTGGACTATTAAGGTGAAAAATAAAGTCAACTCTTCGCATTGTCATTAGGAAGTGGTTCTCAGCACCTTGTGTTACCCGAATGACTGCAGGTGGAATCAACTAATTACTATCTACAATCTACTAAATCATGTCAGATTACTTCACGAACAGAGGAAAGCTCATAACAATAGGCCACATTCTTACCTGTGGCTGAAAACCAGTAGAAGAGCTGGTTCTCACGCTCACGCCGTGCATAGATAACACCAGCCCCAATGTGCGACTCGTGAGACAATGAGAAATTAATAGTGCTCTTTTTTTCCCCCAAAAAACATTAATGAATGAAATGGATTTGAGTCTAACATCAGCATCCCGAGACCAGGAGAAATGCCACGGCTGACTCCACATCAGTGCTACAAGCTAAAAGTATTGACATACAGAGAACTATGAAGGGTTGTGTGTTGCCCTGCACTCTTTGCTATTTATCGATCTGACTCGGGGTCATGGGACTTCAAGCGAGACGAGTTCCAGCTCAGCCATGCTTGGCAGAGCGGTAGCAAGACCTCATAGCTGCAGAAGTGTGAGGGCGTGAGGGGCAAGCCTGAATGTCGACCTGCCTTTTTTCCTCTTGTAAGCCAACGGCGCTGTGTGTGCACGCTCCATTCTCTCGCCCGTCACCGGCTGAGTCTTAATGGGATTTCCAGCTCAGCAGAACGCACCTGTTCTTCAGACACAGAACCCCCCCGTATCGATCGGACCACCGGGCCACACCGCCATTCATCAGGCGGCTCGTGATGCTCCGGCGGCTTCAAACGCGCACGCACACACGCTCACAAAAACACATAAATGAACACACCTGGGTATGTTTTACCGCCGGCCGCCAATCACACATAACCACGGATCAGGACTGCTGTGAAGGATTGTTGGCTGGGGTTTGAGGGAGGGGGAGCCTGTGGGGATGTAATCGAGGAGTAAGTGAGTGTGTCTGGGAATGTGTGTATTGCATGTGTGTTTGTGCGCTTGGATAGAGAGCCATAAATAACCAGAGACTTTTAAACAGCAATGGGACTTGTGTTGGATGATCCACATTGGTTGTTCTTCACAGTTACGGTAAGGTCAGCCCCACAGACCACACAAAGTCCCTTAGCTGATGCATTTTGCACACAAAACCGAAAACTGCAAACTCCTATCAGATACACAAGTTCATGATATCAGGGTCTACAGGTTTTTAGTTGACCACCTGGAAACAAGCTCGCAAGGGATTCTGGTGCAAGAAATAATCATTAGATTAGGAGTTTGTGAGTTCAGAGAAATTCAGTAGCAAGTAACTATATCCACCAGCAGAACTGTATATCTGCCACCTTGTTTTCTGATCTATAGCTTAAAAATATTTACAATAGAGGAGGTTGCAAACTGTCACTATTGTGCAATTGTTTGAGTTTCTGTTATCATGGTACCAACTGTCTTAGATTATTAGATTTGTTCATCTGGTTTGCTGGTCTCCCAGTTTGGTGAAGCAAATTTGTTGGTTTAAAGGTCGTTTTGGACACTTTGGGAAACCATGTGCTGCCTGGAAGTACTCTTTTTCATCACTTTTATCACTTTTTCAGTAATATATGGTTTAATTAGTTGCCTTTACCAAATTCTCCACTCCACATCTCTATCAATTATTGCTCCAAATTCTCTGTTTTTGGTTATAAGAAGTTTACTTCCTATAAGTTATGGCAGACAAACAGGCAGGACAAGTTGCTGATTGCCATGTAAAAACCAAAAAAGTATGCAAATTAATACAATCTCCTCTATGAGAATTTTTATAATCAATATACATTGTTGTAGTTATGCCAAGTTGTCGGCAAAATACCTCATCGGGTAGAATTTTTGAGTAAAAATACATATTGTATGTGACCCTGGACCACAAAAAAAAGAAAAAAGAAAAAAAAAAGCCATAAGTAGCATGGGTATATTTGTAGCAATAGCCAACAGTACACTGCATGGGTCAAAATTATAGATTTTTCTTTTATGCCAAAAATCATTAGGATATAAGATCATGTTCCATGAAGATATGTTGTAAATTGTCTATCGTAAATATATCAAAACTTAATTTTTGATTAGTAATATGCATTGCTAAGAACTGCATTTAAAGGCGATTTTCTCAATATTTTTTTTTTTTTTTTGCACCCTCAGATTCCAGATTTTCAAATAGCTGTATCTTGACTAAATATTATCCTATCCCTTATGACCTTATGGTTTTGTGGTCCAGGGTCACATATGTGCTTTTAAATGGCATGTGAAAACAAAAATAACAAGATATACTTTTGGTTGTTTTATGACAACAATAAGCCATAATGTGGAGCAGACCTAATCCTGATATACAAATCTCTGGCTACGCAACACTATCCATGCCCTAACAATGCAGGATCATTTCACATGGGGCTTCAGCAAGGAGATTTCAAAACCCGTTGATTTTGTATTGTAGCATTGTGACAGCTGGCATCTTTTAAGTGCACCGTTTTTCAAAGTCGCACCAGTATGACATGACACATGCCCTTCTGCTGCCATCAGTCACCTTAATACCGTGACTCCGGCTCGTCAGCGATGTCATCATTACATCTCTCTTCAATTACCCTGACCTCCACGCACGCACTGGACTCCCATCCCAGTCCCGCTCTGTTGCTGCAGAAGGTTAATTGAAACAGAATGCACAGCTAATTTCTTTTCTAACGAGAGCGGGCGAGATGTAATAAGTCAAAGAGACATTACAGGTCTTCCTTGAAAGAGCTTTGCGGAGGGGAAGAGCGCTCCTTTGTTTAGTGGGCTGTCAGAATCGCAGGCTGAAGACGTGCATGAGTGAGTCACGTATGTTTGATACTAAACAACTGAATCTCATTAATCTTCAAGCAAATGGCTAGGTCTGACTGTTCTATTCATGCACAAGCCAGAGCCCCTGCATGGGCAGGTGAAGGACTGGACGCTCCAGGCCACAACACAGGTGTGGAGAGTAGATGGTTTGAGAGAGACTGACCCCAGGTGTGCCCTGAAGGGTTAGAGTGGGTCATCTTGTGTTTGACTACTTCTGTTCTCAAGCATGTGTGTGTATGCTTGTTTGTTCATATACAAGAAGTATATATATTAGGGCTGTCAAAATGAATGCGTTAATAATGCATTAAGGCTAACTAATTTGTAATCGAACAAGTTATTTGAAAACATCTATGATCTTTGACCTACAAGAGGCATAATTGTGGAAAAAAATATTACTCATATTTTATTTACAAATAAAAAAACGTGGCATGTCCAAAATTATTCATACCCTTCTCAATAATCAATAGAAAAGCCTTTATTGGCTATTACAACAATCAAACGCTTCCTATAATTGCTGACCAGCTTTTTGCATGTTTCCTTTTTGCCCATTCATCTTTAACGATGAGCTCCAACTCTTTCAGGTTGGAGGGTCTCCTTGCCATCACCCTGATCTTTAGCTCCCTCCACAGATTCTCAATTGGATTTAAGTCAGGACTCTGGCTGGGCCACTGCAAAACGTTAATGGTTTTTGTCTGCTAACCATTTCTTCACCACTTTTGCTGTGTGTTTTGGGTCGTTGTTGTGCTGAAATGCCCACTGGTGCCCAAGGCCAAGTTTCTCTGCAGACTGCCTGATGTTGTTGTTGTTGAGAATTTTGATGTATTGCTCCTTTTTCATGGTGCCGTTTACTGTGATTAGGTTCCCTGGTCCACCGGATGAAACCCTCCCCTCAAAACATTAGGTTCCCACCACCATGTTTGACAGTAAGAATGGTGTTCTTAGGGTTGAAGGCTTCTCCTTTTTTATGCCAAATAAAGGCTACATCATTGTGTCCAAACAATTAAATTTTTGTTTCATCTGACCATAAATCTGACCATAAAACAGCGTCCGTAGGACCCAAGGTGTGCAGTGTCCGCTGGACTGTCTGCCTGTCTGCCACCAGCAGACTAAATATGCAATTTTAATAATATAATATTATTATTAGTAATTTGTCAGAAGACTGATCATATTATGTCATTGTCATTAGTAAATGACAAACAAAAACTGTAATCTGACCATTAGCAGTTTAGGCCAATTAAACATTCAAATATAATGTTAAACAACAAATTTATCCACATACATATATAAATATATACATACATACATCAATAAATAAATAAATACAAATTTTCCATTAAATGCTTGTGTTATGTAATGTTTTACTAAATGCACTTTTTTTGCATTCTTAAAGTTTAAATATACAGTGGTGTGAAAAGTGTTGGCCCCCTTCCTGATTTTTTATTTGTATTTTATTTGATTGCATGTTTGTCACACTTTAATGTTTCAGATCATCAAACAAATTGAAGGGAATGAAGGGAAAACAAAATCCAAGCCCACATGGCCCTGTGTGAAAAAGTGTCCACACCCAGGCCTGATTACTGCCACACCTGTTTGCAATCAAGAAACCACTTAAATAGGACCTGCCTGTCAAAGTGAAGTAGAATATCCTCAAAAGCTACACATCAATTCAGGATACATTGAGAAAGAAAGTAATTGAGTATTTATGATTGTACATTTTAGTGGTCATTAGAGATTATCACATAGCCTACTTTTTAATCCATTTACAGCCTTAATGTATATATACTCATTCATATGCATGTGTGTCTGTGCATGAAAGAAAGAAAGAAAGAAAGAAAGAAAGAAAGAAAGAAAGAAAGAAAGAAAGAAAGAAAGAAAGAAAGAAAGAGAGAAAGAAAGAAAGAAAGAAAGAAAGAAAGAAAGAAAGAAAGAAAGAAAGATGTAATATCAGATATTTATTTTTCCATTAATTACGAATCTGGTATTGCTTGGTATTACATTTAGAAAGCAAAAACAAAGTTCAAGTGTGTGTTTGTATTTATTTGTTTCGTAAGGTTAATCTCAACATTAAACCAATTAAATATCGAGCAGGTAATGTGCATAATCCACTAAACAAATCTTACATCAAATATGTAAATCTTTATAATGTTGACATGATTCCTGTGGCGGCGTGAGCAAAACATACTCTCAAAAAGCCTCAATACTATGACTGTAAGACAACTTTTTTGCTTTGTACAAGTTTAACAGCTGAAAAAGCTGCATGGGGCCTAAAATTCTAAGCAAATGCAATATACAAATGCAATATACATACAAACTTGCACAGTTCATTGGTGTGCCAATAAATGCATTTAAATATAATTTTATTGTTTGGCCAGCATCACTGCAGCGGCCAATAATAGCAAATTAAGAATGTGAATAAATAGAGTCCAATAATACTGTTTCAAGTCTCAGCAAGAAAAGACCCCCGCGGGGAGGCATTTGTTAGGAGAAGAACATCCTCTTTCATGAATGTGCGTGAGTGTATCTGCATATTCCTTTGCATATGCACAGACACTGCTTAAAGGGATAGTTCACCCAAAAATGAACCGTCTTTATTTACTCATTTCACAACCATTTGACTTTTCTGTGGAAAACAAAAGAAGAATTATAGAAGAATATGGCTTAACTCAGTTACATATAATGAAAGTGAAATATACTTAAGTGCGAACTGAATGCAATGTTTTGGACACTTAATTGCATGTTAATTGCACTTAAATGTAAATGAATTATAGTTTTTAATTGATATTAAATGCAATTAGCTGAACTTTAGAGTGTTTTTAGCACAACAAAAGATTATTAAAACAATGACTTAAAATGTACTTAAAAACGTTTAATTTGCCATTATTACAACACTTTTCAAAAGTTAATTGTGTTACTTGAGCATACTTTAAAAGTGCACTTAAGTGGTCTTTTTTCCCCTTAATTACACTCCAAGTACACATTTAATGTAATTAAACACAAAGGTGTAGTTCTTCAAAGCACAACAAAAGGTTATTAAAACAATGACTTAAAATGTACTTCACAACTTTTAATTCTGCATTACAAAAGTTAAGTGTGTTGTATTAAAGTGCACTTAAGTGGTCTTTTTTGTTCCTTAAGTACACTACAAGTGCACATTAATAATAATAATAATAATAATAATAATAATAATAATAATAATAATAATAATAATAATAATAATAATAATTCTGTTTCATGTACATGTTTTATGCAATATTCATTTTTTTTATTATTCTTTAGCATGTCAGTTCACACATGTGTAGTTCTTCAAAGCAAGGTTATTGAAACAATGACTTAAAATGTACTTCCAAACTTTTAATTTGCCATATTTTTTTTTTACAAAGAACACTTTTCAAAACTTAATTGTGTTACTTAAGCATACTTAAAAGTGCACTTAGTGTTTTTAGGAGTAGGATTTACTGTGTATTTATCTGTAATGAAGTTTCAATTTAGTATAGTACATTTGAAATATTTTAACTTTAAATCTAATACTGAATAACACACTATAGTCAACAAATCAGAATAAGTTTAAAGCACCACAAAAGATTATTAAAACAATGACATAAAATACATTTTAAAGTTAAACTTTTAATTTGACATTATTTAAAAGTGTACTTAAGTGTGTTAAGAAATGTCATCATGAAAGTCTTTATTTGAATACAATTAAGTGGCCCTTTATTAAAAGAAAGTGTACTTTTAAGATTATACTAAAAGTAAGTCAATATGACTTAAATCCTGCCTCAAAGCAGCCCTAAATCATCCATTTATCAGTTTTACTCAATGCCACAGTCTTCTGTCACTGTTTTTCTATTGCAATAGAAATAGTGAAAACTGCATGACCTCTTCACCCTGTCGAATCAATCAGCATGGCTTGTTTACACACAATTATCAAAAGTCAGACTCCACCAAATGCTGAACGAGAACACAAACAAACAGGTGCTCGTGTGCAGTAAATCAGGATATGTGAACACAACCTGCAAACACAAAACTCTCTTATCACACTTGATATTTGCCGTCTTTGTTTTGCACGCTCTTTTGTTTAGAAAGATTAAAGTAGGTGGCGGAAGGAAGAAGAAGAGGGAGGGATGGGGATCGCTATTGATGTGCAGCGACGGCCCTGATAAAACGTTATGGGAGTTGAGCTTTACTATCAGCTCTGGCTCTTTCGGCGCTCGAAGACTCACGCTTTCTCTAAAGACGTCTGGGAAAGGAATGCAAATCTTTCCCGAATTAGATTCCCAGTTGAGGGAATTGGGGAGGCATGAACCTACAGAAATGCACAGACAAACACACACACATATATCAGATTCCTCAGCTCAGTTAATGGATCATGGATGTCACACGCATAATGTGATTATCATAGATCCATTGCAGCCTTCAAAAGGCCACTCAGCTCATGGGGTTGACAATAATGCACGTCTCAGCCAAATAAATCCTGTTTCCAGCTAGTACTTTTAGAGAAGTTAAAGATGTGGCTTCATCAAAAATATATGCATTTCAAACGACGGATGGAATTAGTGACAAAATCACTTATTGGTTGCTGGACTAAGGGATAAATGGATGTGCTTTTTTAATAGTAACCTGTGTCCACATATCTGCCCTCCAAAGGCAAAGCGCAGTAACTACACATTTGGTCAAAATTGAGGTAAGGCTTAAAATGGACTTTATGACAACTGTTTTGTCTTGTGGCAAAGTCTCCTGGTCAGTACCGCCGCTCCCTATACGCAGAGTATGCAGTCTGCGTAGGGCACCAACTCCCGGGGGGCACCATCCCAGCTGCTCAAAAAAATCGTTTTTATATATTATAATAATAAATTAATATTAATAATATACATACACAAATAAACAAAAATATAAAAATATTAATGTATATATTGCATTTTACGGTGAACGCAGACTAGGCTAGTAAGCACACGTGGTGACGCGCAGCATCTGCGCCGCGACGCGCCCTCACCTCTGTTTACGGCTGCCTATTTGGCCAAAAATGATGGTCCTGGAAAGAGACATCAACAGTCCGGCGCCGAGAAACGAAAGAAAAAAAAAAAAGCCCAAGATGAACCGCGTGCATCACTTTCAGGTACTTTCATAATCCTGTAAAACTTTATATTATTATGTCGACGTTAATAATGTGTTTTAATGTCGGTAATAATTTCACGACTAACGCATCTTTCTTAATATGAATACAGGCAGATCTAAGTAAACAAAATGACTTAAAATGCATTATTGTTATTAAAACAATTATGGTAATTATGATTATTGATTAATAATGACCATATAGTGTAATTAAATAACAGTGTTAAAATACATAATCTAATACAAAATTAACAGTTTACATTACAATTTTAATAGAAATGCCTGAAAAGGGCACCAAAGGCCTGGTAAATGCAGTTGTTACACTTACATGATGATCGAATTCCTTGTTTAATATTGACCAAACATTTAATTAAAATATCCACATAATCTTTCCTATCATTTCCTCAACAAAAATATGTGGACATCATAACCCTTGTCTGCTTTATTGTCAAATAGCAAAGGCTTTATCATATGAAGAGCTCATTTACGACTTTGCTTCAAGAAAAAGCAGAAGTGTGCCTTTGTAAATTTTGAACTTTGGAATGCTCCAGCAGATGACAGTGTTGATTTTATTTCAGTTTATTATTGTTTATTTTATTAAGATTTCACATTTTTAAATGTTTTATTTAAAGTGTAATTTTAGTTTGTATTTTTTGCTGTAGAGCTGCAATTGTAATTTATAAATGATACAATTTATTTATGTATTTACTATTTACTTTTATTTGAATAAAGTTCTATTTTGGCCCCTATAGGTGTTTTTTTTATTGTTTTATTTTTACTTCTGTAATATTTGGGGGAGGGGGCACAGAAGTAAATTTCTGCTTAGGGCACCCATTTGGCCAGCAGCGGCCCTGCTCCTGGTTCAATTTTGTCCCATTTCAGAGAAACGTTCAGAGAAACGAGAGTGTCAACATGTTTGACTAGCTGTTGTAAAAACTTTAATGGCATTTTTCTCAGTTTCAGTGTTTGCGTAGTTACTGCACTTTGCCTTTGGAGGGCAGTATATTTATCTAGCCGTCTCAAATGGGTCTTATTCAATACTAAAATTTAACTTTCTGGAAGTGAAATCAAAACTTTAAATGATCTCCATTCCTTTTGTGTTTAAAGTATGAGTCACGCAGGTAATGTTGCAATCAAAAAATTTACTATAAACTCACATGGTTTTCCAGGAATGCTCTGAAATGGAATTTTAAAACAGCCAACATAAAGATTGCCAAGAAACACAGCCTTTTAATAGCTAATACTGTGAAGAGGAGTTAATGGATAGCCACTGTTTCAATAGACCAAACAGTCTCGTGATACAAAAACAATGGTATTGTGTGTATTTATAGTCAGGCTTCTGAGGAAAACGCCATTAGTCTGTGCTTTCATCCATGCCTTAAATGAATCAAAACTAAAATTTGTACTGGTGACATGCAATGCATTTAACCTATCATCATTAAGTTTCATTAAATGCATTCATATACTGGTAGTATTTGTAAAAATAACAACAACAAAACTAATAATAACACGTAATGTGAATGTTTTATGCAATATTAATTAATTTATTTTTTGTCCACATTTAATCCTTTAGTGTGTTAATCAAAATAAGTGTATTTATTTTAAGCATGACTGACTAAATAAACAAATAAATAAATAAAAACAATGATTAATGAAAATGTTCTTCAAAGCAAAACTTGAAAAAATTTATATTTAAAAAAAAAAAAAACACTATTTAAAAATGAATTGTGTTAAAGTGTACTTGAAAGTGCACTTAGGTGCTCCTTTTTCATTAATATGATTTAATCTAATTAAACACTTCTTTTCACAAGGGTAGAACTGAATCATTAGGTACCATTACTAAATGTTTTCATATACTGGGAATATTTGTAATAATAGTAATATTTAGGTTTAATGTAAATTTTTATGCAATATTAAAATTTTAAAATGCTTTTAATATTTTAGCATGTTAGTCAACACAGGTGTAATTCTTCAAAGCACGACAAAAGGTTATTAAACAATGACTTAAAATGTACTTCACAACTTTTAATTTGACATTATTAAAAAGAACACTTTTCAAAAGTTAATTGTGTTACCTAAGCATACTTAGAAGTGCATTTAAGTGCAATTTTAATGTAATTAAACACTTCTTTTCGCATGGGTAGAACTGAATTATGAAGTGGTTTTACTAAATGTATTTGTATACTGGGAATATTTGTAATAATAGTAATAATTAGGTCTAATGTAAATGTTTTATGCAATATTCAAATTTTCATATGTGTTTGATTCTTTACAGTGTGAGTCAACACAGGTGTAGCTCTTCAAAGCACAACAAAAGGTTATTAAAACAATGACTTAAAATGTACTTACAAACTTTTAATTTGCCATTATTACAAAAAGCACTTTTCAAAAGTTATTAAAGCGTATTTAAAAGTGCACTTAAGTGGTCTTTTTTCCCTTAAGTGCACATTCAATATAAATAAACACACTTCTTTTCACAAGGGTAGAACTGAATCATTAAGTGGTACAACTAAATATATTTGTATACTGGGAATATTTGTTTTAATAATAGGTTAATTTTCACATGCGTTTAATTATTTTGCATGTTAGTCAACACAGGTGTAGTTCTTCAAAGCACAACAAAAGATTATTAATGACTTAAAAAGTACTTAACTTTTAATTTGACGTTATTACAAAGAGCGCTTTTCAAAAGTTAAATGAGTGTGCTGTACTTAAAAGTGCACTTAAGTGGTTTTTTTTTTTGTTCCTTAAGTACAGTACAAGTGCATGTTTAATGTAATTAAACACACTTCACAAGGGTAGAACTGAATTATTAAGTGGTATTACCAAATGTATTTGTATACTGGGCATATTTGTAATAATAATAATAATAATTAGGTGTAATGTAAATGTTTTATGCAATTTTCAAAATTTCACGTATTTAATTCTTTAGCATGTCAGCAAACATAGGTGTAGTAGTTCTTCAAAGCACAACAAAAGGTTATAAAAACTTAAAATGTACTTCACAACTTTTAATTCTGCATTATTACAAAGAGCACTTTTCAAAAGTTAAGTGTGTTGTATTAAAGTGCACTTAAGTGGTCTTTTTTGTTCCTTTTTTGCACACTACAAGTGCACATTTAATGTAATTAAACACACTTATTTTCACAAGGGTAGAACTGAATCATTAAGTGGTATTACTAAATGTATTCATATACAGGGAATATTTGTAATAATAATACAGTTCAAAGTAGGAATTAGGACGCAGATGCATTATGTAAGTCACATGATCAGGAATATGATGTGGGGAAAAGCGCCTGATGGAACATTATCTTCCCCAAAAGTTTCCCCGCCCCAGCTCTCCGCTTCGCTCAGTCTCTCTAGCCTGTGGCGCCCGAGTCACCAGTGCCGTTTTTTCCAGCCCATTCATGGTCTCAGCTAGCAATGAGAGAGAGAGACGAGAGAAGTGCATGTGAAAGTTGAGAAAGCTGGAGGCTACCCTTGCCTTGGAAATCAAGGTGGAAGGAAAGCATGTGATGGTCCTTTGGTGCATATATGACCTAGGACTCTCATTGGCAACAAGCATGAGGACATGGCAGGCGTATAGTCATGGGATCATGGGATTGAAACTTAATCTGAACAGTGAGTGAGTGGGTAACTGAACAAAATAGTCCGGCCGGTTGTGTTCGGGGGGGATGGGAGAAATGACCAATGATGTGTCAGATTACACTTACAAACACACACACAGCTGGACTTCTATTCTATTAATAAAAATGTTGGCACACATTCCACAAGTCATGTATTTAGAAATGCGTGATTAGATACTTTTCCATTTCCATGCACATAACATTTTAAATGATTTTCCGGTAAGAAAATGTGCTAACGTGCAGAAACACATTTACTGATCACGTTTCAGGATGCACAACTAAAAACAAATTTGACAGACCTGTTTAGATAACTGGCCTAAAAAGCAGACCAATCTCAATGCACACCATCAAAGAAACTGTTTAAATCTAAAATACTCAAATGATTTGGTGTAATAAACATCTAATCATATGTGACCCTGGACCACAAAAGTAGCCTTATATACAGTTTTGGGATAGTTCACCCAAAACTGAAAATTTTATGTTTATTTGCTTACCCCCAGGGCATCCAAGATGTAGGTGACTGTTTTTTCAGCAGAACACAAATGAAGATTTTTAACTCAAAGCGGTGCAGTCTGTCAGTCATGTAATGGCAGTGGATGGGCACCAAACCTTTAAAAGTAAAACAAAACATGCACAGACAAATCCAAATTACACCCTGCGGCTTGTGATGATTGGTGTCAGAAGAGATGAAATGATTGGTTTTTGCGAGAAACTCAACAGTATTCATATAATTTTTTACCTTTGATACACAGCCACGTCCATCTGTCCTGAGCAGTGCTCATCATCCGGCTCGTTACATGTGTACACGCTCTGGCGTAGTATACGCAAACACCTTAAGGGGAAATCGAGAAGTCAACAGTCCCGGATGAGTTTGCACAAGCAAAGGTAATCTTTTAACTTTAAATCGGTTTGAACAATCAGGATAGGTGCAAGTATACCATTCTGAATAGCCGCTACACCCACAATCTCTGTGCACTGTGTAAACAATGAGTGTCGTATTGCTTTTATGGCTGTGTATCAAAGGTAAAAAATGATATAAATACTGTTCAGTTTCTTACAAAAACTGATAAAGGTTTGGTGCCCATCCACTTCCATTATATGGCTGGCAGACTACACCAGTTTTCGTTAAAAATCTTTATTTGCGTTCTGCTGAAGAAACAAAGTCACCTACATCTTGGATGTCCTGGGGGTAAGCAAGTAAACATCAAATTTTCATTTTTGGGTGAACTATCCCTTTAAGTTGCACAGGTATATTTGTAGCAATAGCCAACAATACATTGCATGGGTCAAAATTATCGATTTATGCCAAAAAGCATTAGGATATTAAGAAAAGTGCATGTTCCATGAAAATGTTTTGTAAATGTTTTACCATAAATATATCAAAACTTAATTTTTGATTATTTATATGCATTGCTAAGAACCTCGTTTAGACAAACTTTAAAGGCAATTTTCTCAAAAAGATTATTTTTGTACCCTCAAATTCCATAGCGTTTGCGAATGAAAGATGAGCACGAGACATGGCTTGAAAGCAGCAGAGTGTGTTGAAAGTTCTGTTATAATGCTACGCTGTGCGTCCGTCACCTGTCTAATAAAATGCATAACACATTAAAGTGTCTTAGGGGTTTCTATATGAAAATCAAGGGTGTATGACTTCATTGGCAGGCGACACATAGAGGACATGGTCCATGTCACTAGTTAAAACAATTTTTTTTCATCAGATTTCAGATTTTCAAATAGTTGTATCTTGGCCAAATATTGTCCTATCCTAACAAACCATTATTTATTCAGATTTCTGATTATCTATAAATATCAATTAAAAAAAAAAAAAAAAAAAAAACTGACCCTTATGACACATATAACATGACAACATGAAAGTGTTTATTATGCATTTGATTTTCTACTCATAATTTAGTATGTAGGAATTTGCAGCAATTTTTATTGTTACTAATGATATGTTGTGGCAATTTTTCAGGAAGTTTTTTTCTTTTTTTTTCCTGGAACAGCTGGATCCTATTTTTTTTTTTACCTTAATTCTTTAGTATACTTAGTATACTTGTACACTGTACAAAGTTTTCACCAGATTCAACTTAAAAACCTAAGTTCAGCAGATGCCTTAAAATTTTAAGTTAAATCATCTGAAAACTACAAGTCATTTGAACTTATTACAATAAAAATTTGTTGATTTAACTTGAGTTTAAATGACTTACGTTGATTTAACTTAAAATTTTAAGGCAGCTGCTAAACTAAAAGCTGCTAAAAGTTTTTAACTTGAAAGTGGTGAAAATATTTTACAGTGTACTTCTTTAAAGCATGATAAAATACAACATTAAAGAAGAGCACTTTTAAAAGTATACTTAAGTGGGTATATCTTTAAGTACACTTAAGTGGCCTTTCATTCCATTAATATTATCTGCAAGTACAGGTTTTTAGGATTTTCACAAGGGTAGAATTAAATGAGTGCATGGCGTGAGAAACAATTTGAATGTAAGCAGTATTTCAAATAATCTTATTATATTCTACTTCTTGGATGATCTATACATATATATACATAAAAAAAAAAAATAAAAAAAAACATCATGCATCTGCCTCTGAGTCCAAGACAACATGACATTGTTTGTCATGCATTTGATTTTTTTACTCATAATTTAGTGTGTAGGAAATATGCGACAGACTTCCAAAGTTGCAGCAATTTTTATCTTTTTTTTTTTTTTTATGATACTTTGTGGCAGTTTTCCAGGAAGGTTTATTTTTTTTTCTTTTTGGAACAAAGGGATTGTATTTTTTTTTTACCTTAATTCTTTAAGTATCCTTAAGTTGCCTTTCATTTCATTAATATTGTATTATCTGCAAGTACAGGTTTTTAGGACTTTCACAAGGGTAGAATTAAATGAGTGCATTTCATGAGAAACAATTCGAATGTATGCAGTATTTCAAATAACCTTATTATATTCTACTTCTTGACAGCATTTGATTGGACAAAATATGCTCCAAATAATAAACACTGTGTATTTTGTGCACATTTAGAATTATATGAGCATGTGTAGATGATCTTCAAGCTAACAGACAGAAACTTGGGATGGAAACAGCTACTGGCTTGTGCTATGATGGTTACACCAGTCAAAGAAAAGCCAAAGCCCTTCTTAACACGTTGTTCTGAAACACAAAGACATTAACACACCATCCGAGATGCCTGAGTCACCCAGTGATGGAAAGGTGGAACCAGGTAGCCTCGAATGGCTCAGTGTTACTGCCAATCCAGTGTAGACGAACCCCTTGTGGAGTCATGCGTCACCTCGATCCCAGGGCTCCTCGCAGGAGGAACTGGGTGCAACAGGAGAGGCTGACTTTCTCTGTAATCTCGGCTAGCTTACTCTGTGGTTGTCATACGATCCCACAGGTCACGGCTGGGGCAGGGCAGGGTGTCACAAGGTGTGTTGCCATGGACTCGAAGAACACATGTTTTTTTATAGACAAATGTGAGTGTGCACTTATGTGTTGATGTTGTGGAAAGGGCAGCGTCATGAGATTGTTCCTGATTGAACCGGGCTTTCGTGTGTCCGCGTCTGGAGAACTTTAAAAGCCTGAACGCAAACGTGTCACCTCTAGTTAAAATGCTCTGTGTGTGTGTGTGCGTGGCGGGCTGTCATTCGTTCCAGGCCGTTCCCCATGGCCACTGGCTGTTTTAAGTGACAGGCCATCAGCACTGAGGTCACTGGGTGAAATGAGAGGTGCAACCAAGGCTGAGTGTAAGACTTCACAGAAAGCCACACAATGATCCCAGTGCAGTGTGAGGGGAATAAGATATATCGAGATGGACTTGTAACGTGACATATTCGAAAAGTGTGACATTAAACTACATTTTTTTACATTTCCTGAAGAACATTATGAGTGGTGCTTGAACGTGTGAAACTCATCAGCATGATTACTTGGAATGCGTATCCTTATTACAGAAATGATATACTTTAAAAGAATACACTTAAGTGCAAACTGAATGCAATGTTTTCAGACACTTAATTACATATTTATTGCAAATAAAAGAAAATGTGTTATAGTTTAAACTGAAATGAATGATACTAATTAATTTTTAATCTAGATTAAAGACTCATCTCTTTAGCCAAGCATTCACATAATGTATCTCATAATGTTGTACTTCAGTTACATCTGATCAAATGCACATCAACATTCTTCAGCTTGGGCAAAACACACAATTTTTGCTTGGTTGGAACAGC
The DNA here is from genome assembly GCF_049309525.1 of Garra rufa. Taxonomy (NCBI): domain Eukaryota; kingdom Metazoa; phylum Chordata; class Actinopteri; order Cypriniformes; family Cyprinidae; genus Garra; species Garra rufa. Next base: position 5,305,416 of record NC_133363.1, on the reverse strand, counting down.
AGCTACGCTAATTATTTCTCTATTTGTTTCTCTGTTTCTGCCACGGGATTTCCATCCCGTGGTAACTAGGAATTACACAAGATTCAGTCTGGATTCAGAATACACAAGAAGAGATGATGCCAACCCCTCAGAGGACCACCAATGATGCCAGCCTTGAAACAACATACAGCACTATACATTTTTTCTACAAGTTTGATTGCAACACATAATCATTACTATAGTGTTCATCATCTGTTTTTGATTACACCATTACTGTTTTTAATATTTATACCATATGTACATCGACTTAACATACAGTAGTCACCACTAATAAGCTACTAAATATAATAAACATTTTTTGTACAGCTGCTTTGCAACGATTTGTATTGTGAAAAGCGCTATATAAATAAACTTGAATTGAATTTAATTGAATTGAATTTTAATATATTTGTAATTGCAAGTTTATAAAGTTTTTAAAATATATTTTTAGGATTTTTAGTACAATACAAGCACACATGGAATCAGGGAAATTAATGGCAGGAAGTTAATTTTTTAGATGGATTCTGGGAAATGAAGTGTTTTTCCACACTGGTCCACAATTCCAAAAGTGGTTTTCATTCTTTCCATCCATCAATCCATTATTTTATTTATCTTTCTGTCATCCAACCATTCATTCATTGTTCTATTGATCGTTCTGTCATCCATTCATCCATCATCCATTGTTCTATTTATCTTCTGTCATCCATCCATCTATCCATCCTTCCTTCCCTCCATCTATTCTTCCATCTATCAATTCATTCATTCATCCATCCATTGTTCTATCTGTCATCCATCCATCGAACCATTGTTCTATCTATCTATCCATCCATCCATTATTCTATAGTTCTGTCATCCATCCTTCCATCCATGTTCCATCCATCCATCTATCCATTGTTCTATGTATCGTTCTGTCATCCATCCAGTCCATCCATTGTTCTATCCATTCATCTATCCATCCTTCCACCATCCATCCATCATTTGTATCTATCATTGTCATCCAAACATCCATTGTTTTATCATTCTGTCATCCATCTGTCCATCTGTCCATCCATCCATCCATCCATCCATCCATCCATTTTTCTATCTATCGTTCTGTCATTCAGGTTCCATCCTTCCATCTATCCATTGTTCCAACTATTGTTCTGTCATCCATTCATCCATCCATCCATCCATCCTTCCATTTATACATTATTCTATCCATCCATCCATCCATCCATCCATTGTTCTGTCATCCACCCATCCATCGATCATTCTATCTGTCATTCTGTCATCCATCCTGTTCCATCCTTGTTCTAGCTATCATTCTGTCACTTATCCATCCACCCATCCATTGTTACATCTATCGTTTTTTTTTTCATCCATTAATCCATCCATTTATCGTTCTATCTATTGTTCTGTCATCCATCCATCCATTCATCAATCCTTCCTTCCATTTAATGTTCTGTCAATCCATTCATCCATCCATCCATTGATCTATCTATAGTTCTGTTATCCGTCCATTCATTCTTTCTTCCATTCATCCATTGTTTCATCCATCCATCCTTGCTTCTATCCATTATTCTACCCATCAATATATCCATCCATCCATCCATCCATCCATCCATCCATCCATCCATCCATCCATCCATCCATCCATCCATCCATCCATCCATCCATCGGGGAAAACTTTCAAATGAGGCTGGGCCAAATCATCATTAAATGTAGTTATATGTATTTATCTGATTTTCAGTTCATTTGAATTCAACTTCCCTACTTTAAAATTTCAAATAGAATTCTGCATCTTGTTTGCTACCAGGAACTGAAATTGAATTTAAAGGCATTCTTGAGTCTTTCGGAATGATGCACATTCCTTGGTTGCTATGGTGTTCCATAGTGTTGCTTGATGGTTGCTAGGGTTTTGAGAACAGTTGCTTAGTGGCCAAAGGATTAGCTGATTCAAAAGAACCAGGAAGTCTCTTTAGATTGCAGCTGGGTTTTTCTTTAAGTACAAGCCTACAGGATTGTCCCCACCCATTTAATTGCTCACCAGGCAAAAACTGAACATCTGAGTTTCTTAGAATACTAACCACACACCTTTCCTTAAGAAAGCTGCCTCTGGGTTTTAAAAAGTAAAATTTGTGCTGGATTCAAGTACCACTGATTCACTCGAACCCGCAGGCACATCAGTGAACAGTCACAGTGTTGAGAACAGGCAAGCACTCTCTCAGCACTGTCACCACGGTAATGTACGCTTATTTAAATCGAGCTGTCACACTTGGTGTGTCAGGCATCGCAACGGCACCCTGGGGAACACAAGAAATCCTGTCTGACCTTTGACCTGGCTGCCACTCAGCCAATCAGTTAAGTGTGCTGCTTCATATGCCATAGTGTCACGTAACGCTCGATGAAGGGGAAGTCCTGACCTCACGGATGCAAAGTAAGATTTGTTTTAACCTGCATAGTAATCAAGTATTGTGCAATAAAATGCCCTCCCCGCCCCCCATCATAATTGTCTCTTTTTTTAACATAAAAATGTAATGATCTGAAAAGATCTGCAGGGAACTGCAAGCATGTTTATTTACAATAGATTTGTCTCAATTCTCCCTTTATTCACTCTCAAAATAAGTTCCGTTCTCTAAAGAATTTGTTTATTTTTTACATCAGAATACATTTGAATTTCTTATTCTTTTTTAAGCGCTGTGCACATTTTGGAACATTTCACAATAAGCACATGACTTGCTGGTGAAGATGATTCTCAGTGAAACTGTCATAATCTTCACAACTTCTAAACATTCTTTCATCATGTGACTCACTACGTGCAAAATGATCCATTCAGTTATCAAAATATGTCAGACAAACATGTATATACTATAAATATTTTTGACATGCAATGAATTCTGTTTACATGTAACACATTGCTACTAAAATAAGTGTATTGTATATGGTACATAAATTTTTTTTTAAAAGTGTGTATTTTTTTTCCTGTGTACTCCAGTATTGACTTTTCCCAGTAAACTTTAACCTACTGCTGAAATCTGTATCTAAAAAGCTCAGTGTGATGCACAATAACATTCGACTAGACAAAACGGACATTCTTGTATAGTATAAGCAGTCATTGTTAACAAACAATTAGACGAAAAATTAAATGTATACATAAACATTTCCAGGATGACTGCCATGGCGAAAAGAAAAGAAACAATGACTAGGTTTTGAATCAAATGTTTTGGGTGAGTTAATACATTTACGATAACAGATAACACACACACACACACACACACACACACACACACACACACACACACACACACACACACACACACACACACACACACACACACACACACATTCCATAGGCGTAATGGTTTTTATACTGTACAAACCGTACTTTCTATCGCCCTACACCTACCCTACACCTAAACCTAGCCCTCACAGGAGATTGTGCACACTTTTACTTCCTCAAAAAAACTCATTGTGCATGATTTATAAGCCTGTTTCCTCATGGGGACCTGAGAAATGTCCCCACAAGGTCAAAATCTACTGGTATTCCTATCCTTGTGGGGACATTTGGTCCCCACAACGTGATGAATACCAGGTACACACACACACACACACACACACACACACACACACACACACACACACACACATGTTGGGTTTACATGTTTTATGGGGACATTCCATAGGCGTAATGGTTTTCATACTGTACAAACTGTATTTTCTATCGCCCTACACCTACCCTACACCTAAACCTAGCCCTCACAGGAGATTGTGCACACTTTTACTTCCTCAAAAAAAGTCATTGTGCATGATTTATAAGCCTGTTTCCTCATGGGGACCTGAGAAATGTCCCCACAAGGTCAAAATCTACTGGTATTCCTATCCTTGTGGGGACATTTGGTCCCCACAACGTGATGAATACCAGGTACACACACACACACACACACACACACACACACACACACACACACACACACACACACACACACACACACACACACACACACACACACACATGTTGGGTTTACATGTTTTATGGGGACATTCCATAGGCGTAATGGTTTTCATACTGTACAAACTGTATTTTCTATCGCCCTACACCTACCCTACACCTAAACCTAGCCCTCACAGGAGATTGTGCACACTTTTACTTCCTCAAAAAAAGTCATTGTGCATGATTTATAAGCCTGTTTCCTCATGGGGACCTGAGAAATGTCCCCACAAGGTCAAAATCTACTGGTATTCCTATCCTTGTGGGGACATTTGGTCCCCACAACGTGATGAATACCAGGTACACACACACACACACACACACACACACACACACACACACACACACACACACACACACACACACACACACACAAAATTGTCCTTAAAGTTTGGAGAATTGGACAATTCTTCAGCAAATCTTCCTAACATTAACACTAACTAGTGACACAATATCTTATTTTAAACAGCATTTTTTTTCTAAACATAATTAATAGTATCAGAATTATCTTTTCTCCACAAATCAAAACACTGCCTTGACCGTGTTTATAACTGGTATTAAGGTCTGTCTTGGGTGATCCGATCACATGTTGCTAGCACTAAATGCAGTGTAACCGAGATCAAATTGCTTTGTGATTGGATCACACAAGCCACAATCAGAGGTGAGAAACACACGTGACCAGATTGCATTTGTAGTATAAACACTAATCTACCCTGATTCATCTAGGGGTTCCCTCAACAAAAACCCAGTAGTATTTTTCCATTGGCATTTGGATTACTGCATAAAATAAGTTGAGTTTACCTGTTCAATGTGTTGACGTTTAACATCCCCAACAAACTCTGAAGTGCCATTTAGGTTCTTGTTAGCAACTGGCGTTTTCAAGTTCATCACAGACCTTATTTTAGGCATTAAAAAGGTTGAAATAGGTTAAAAAAAACATTGACTTCAGGATGATGCATTTAGAATAGCTAAAAAGCTTATTATTTTAATGTTTAGGCCTACAAAAATACACCATCCATGCAGCACTGTATTTACAAGATCTCTTTGCATCTATGGTCTCTGTATTTACCTTTTCCTAATGCTAAACCATATTCTTGCCAAATATCTTGCCAAATATCAAAAGTATTTTGTGTCATATTGGCATAATAAAAATCAACCTATTTTTTTTTTTTTTCGGTGGTCTTCGGTTCTCTCTCTCTCTCTCTCTCTCTCTCTCTCTCTCTCTCTCTCGCTCTCTCTCTCTCTCTCTCTCTGGCTGCTCGTGGCTCCAGGGCCATATTCCTGGCTCGTTACTGGGTTTCACAGACAGTATAATTTCAGCCTGACACCGCCTCAAACGAACGGCTGTCAAGCCCTAGCGCCGCCGTGGGGGAACTCATGGGACATCGTCTCAAAAATGTCACTTTCCCCACTTGCCAGCAAAAAAAAAAGTAAAAGAAAATGAAAGGAAAAACAAACTGCACGCGGCCTGGGAACCACTGCTTTAACCGTGACAGGAAAAATGGACACCGTTTTGGGACAGATAAAATTGTGTGTGTGTGTGTGTGTGTGTGTGTGTGTTTAAGGTGCACTGTCCCTAGGAGCATCACTTAAAATAATGTAGTGAAGTGCTAGTGTGAGAATGACTGCATCTGATGCAGTTTTGGGCCTGAACTTTTTAAAAAAGGTATCTATGAGTCCATGAAGAAACTTTAAAGAGATAGTTCACCCAAACATTAAAATGTGCTGTTAATGTACTCACCCTCAGGTCATCCAAGATGCAGCTACCTATTTTTCTCCAGTTAAGATTTTTTGCTGGAACTGTGGTCCTCTGTGATTCTTGAAATGCAAGTCAGTGGCTACCGTCTCTTTAAGAGTATACAAAAGCATAGCAGCATAGCATAAAATTAATACTCGTGGCTCCTGACGATATATTGAGGTCTTATGAAGTGAAACGATTGGTTTATGCAAGAAAATGCACTTTTTTTGCAACATTATTACCTGTAATCTGAAGCCTTAGTCAACCCTTCCAGAGTGATGTCCGGTTCACGAACGAATCATTCTTTTAAACCAGTTCTTTTTAGTGAACTGGATAAATAAGTTGTGCAACAGTGGAAAATGAAACAGTTTACTTAATCAAAACTTACTTTTGGACATCCAGCAGTCACTTCAACTCAAAATTAATGGATCCTGTGATAAATTAACTCATTCAGCGCTCCAGTTCCTCCAACAGTCACTGAACTGAGGAAACATTTAGACTCGGACCGAAGACCAAAAAGCTGCTGATATGCGCATACAAGAACCAAGCACTTGAAAGAAGGGGCAAAATGAACGTTTTTATGGTTTCTCATTGTTCATGTAAAAAAGGTGAGCTGATGAAGACTGGTTCATTCACTTTATATGTTTTAGACATGAAAAAATTCTGTGTTACATCAAATGTGTTACATCATTACATAAACACTGTTTAGTGAAGCAGTTATTTCAGCTAGTTCATAGAAACAAACTGTCCAAAAGAATCAGTTCACTGATTTCCCCATTAGCCTATATCTGGATTACATGTAACAATGTTGCAAATATTTTTTTTTTTTTTTCTTTCACAGACTGATCTTTTCATTTCCTAAGACCTCAATATATCGCCAGGAGCCACAGGTATTCATTTTGTGTTTGCTGATATGCTTTTTTTGACTCTGAAAATGATGGTACCCACTGACTTGTATTTTGTATATCACCAATGAGCAAAATTCAGCTAAAAATCTTCTTTACTGTTCAGCTGAAGAAAAAAAAGTAACTTGCAGAATCTTACTGAATCAATGATGAACTGACTCTAACTGAAAATTGAATGTTTACTGTTGTCCTTTTGCATTATTACACACTATTTGTCCTATTTAATACTGTAAAACTGCTTTGACACAATCTATATTGTTAAAAGTGCTATGTTAATATAGAGGAGACTTGACTTGACTTAACTTGACTTGGCTGAGGCTGAATAAATTACCAGCTTACAAAGTTTCATTTTTGGGTGAGCTAACCCCTTTAATAACCATAGAACATTCCAATTGCACAAAGGGTTATTTACACTAGACAAAAAGGGTTCTTTAGATGAATAAAATATTCTTTACACTAAAAAACCCAAATGGCAAAAAAAAAAAAAAATATATATATATATATATATCCATATATATATATATATATATATATATATATATATATATATATATATATCCTATGCCATTACTGCAAAAAACAAATTTGGAACCTATATTTTTAAGAATGCATGGTGGGAAAAGGTTCTTTAAATTTGTAAAATGTTTTTCAAACTAAGAAAAAAAAATGTTATTTTAAAGGAGAAGTTCACTTCCAGAACTAAAATTGACTCACCCCCTTGTCATCCAAGTTGATAATGTCTTTCTTTCTTCAGTTGTAAAGAAATTATGTTTTTTTTTTTTTTTTTTTTTTGAGGAAAACATTTAAGGATTTCTCTTCATATAGTGGACTTCAATGGTGCTCACAAGTTTGAATATCCAAAATGCAGTTTAAGGGGGGCTTATCTAGCAAAACGATCGGTTATAAAAAAAAAAAAAAATACAATTTATATACTTTTTATATATGCTTGTCTTTTCTAGCTCTGAGTGAACTCCAGGTCAATACAGTTAGGGTATGTTGAAAAACTTCAAAATTGTCCTACATCGCTGAAGAAATATGTTTACAAAGTGAACGTGGAAGGAAGGTCAAATGCCCTTTACAAAAGAAAAAAAAAAAAAAAAAAAAAATTGCAAAACAATGATGTAGGATGATTTTGAAAATGAGATGGGAGTTTTTCAACATATCCTAACTGTCATGAAGAGTTAAGGTTAAAAAGTATATTAACTGTAAATTGTTGTTATAAAATATTGTTTTGCTAGGTAAGACCCTTTTTCCTCAGCTGGGATTGTTTAGAGTCCTTTGAAGCTGCATTTAATCTGCATTTTGAAAGTTTAAACTCATAGGCACCATAGAAGTCCACTATATGGAGAACATTCCTGAAATGTTTTCCTCAAAAAACGAAAGAAAAACATGTGGATGACAAGGGGGTGGGTAAATGTAAATTTTTGCTCTGGAAGTGAACTTCTCCTTTAAGAACTGTTCACTGAAAGTATCGTTGTGTTCATTCTAAGGCATCAAAGCAAAAAACATTTTTGGAACCTTTATTTTTAAGAGTTTGTTTAATGCGCTTGTGTATACGGCGTATTATGCT
>NC_133363.1:5270931-5296718 GCF_049309525.1 Garra rufa | reverse complement strand
GCGCTTGCCTGAGCTCCACAGCCAGGGACCCTCCGCACTGGACCAGGCACCCACCATGCCCCCATCATTTACATCCTTTAAGCCATGGACAGGCAGAGACGGAGCAGCTCGCCAACGGCCCGATGCCAGGCCTGCCGCCTCTGATAAACAGAAACCCTCCTCTTTCTGCCCAACTCTCTGCTTTTTTCCCCCCATCCCTCTCACGTCTCTGCAATAGCCGGCCCGTACCAGCATCTGTGGACTCAGGCGAAAGAAAAGGCAGATGCCAAATTCAGTTATTTTCACTGTTTTTCTCTTTTCTGGAACTGAAAGGGAGTCGCTTGTATGAGATCCAGTTTAAGCAGGGAGACAACGTAAAAAGACTGAAGAGCCATGAAGACGATTAGGGAAGCTTTTCTCCTAAACAGTGTTTTGTGATTCTGAAGTTTGCATGGTGACTACGATTTGTCATGAAACATCTACACAAATTAGTGTTAATGAAGTGATTTTCATATTGCCTGTTTGAGGCAGATGGGCTGGACAGAAGCAGCATATATATTGTGAATGACAGAAATGATAGAAATGTGTGACCTCCCTAGTGAAAAAGTAATAGAATTAAAATGCATTTATTTTTTACTAAGTATAGTTCAAGTCTATTAACATATTTACTGACATATCGCTTAAGACTTAATATAAAAAATAGAATTAAACTTTATTTGGAGTACTACTTGTGCACAATGCACATTTCTTAATATGAACCCTAAAATATGTTTTAATGTCACTACTGATTAGGATTGTATGTATCTTTAAATATCATCAGTCTTTAAAAGCAAAATATATAAAGTGTACCTAAAATATACTTGCAATAGTTCCACTTTAGCACAATCAGATGTACTTAAGTATATATTTAGTTGGACTTTAGCACTACTTTCACACAATTAAAGTGTATTAAATACAAAAGCAGTTGTTCCAATTTAGCAGACTTTGTATATACCAGTTTAATATACTAAAAGTATGATTGCAGGGTTTAAAGGAACACTCCACTTTTTTTTGGAAATAGGCTCATTCTCCAACTCCCCCGAGTTAATAAGTTGAGTTTTACCGTTTTGAAATCCATTCAGCCGTTCTCCTGTTCTGGCGATATCACTTTTAGCATAGCTTAGCATAGATCATTGAATCCTATTAGACCAATAGCATCACGTTCAAAAATGACCAACAAGTTTCGATATTTGTCCTATTTAAAACTCAACTCTTCTGTAGTTATATCGTGTACTAAGACCGGTGGAAATGCAAAGCTTCAATTTTCTAGGCTGATAAGATTAGGAACTACACTCCCATTCCGGCGTAATAGTCAAGGAAGTTTGCTGACATAATATGGCCGAAGCAGGAGCAGTAATACCACGCAGCACATGTGCTAATGCTAAACTAGCTGGGAACTCATTTCTGATAATACTCCGCCTGCTTCGGCCATATTACGGCAGCAAATTTCCTTGACTATTACGCCGGAATGGAAGTGTAGTTCCTAATCTTAGCTTTACATTTTCCGCTGGTCTTAGTACACGATATAACTACAGAAGAGTCAAGTTTTAAATACAACAAATTTGGACACTCGTTGGTCATTTTTGAACGTGATGCTATTGGTCTAATAGGATTCAATGATCTATGCTAAGCTATGCTAAAAGTGATATCGCCAGAACAGGAGAACGGCTGAATGGATTTCAAAACGGTAAAAATCAACTTATTAACTCGGGGGGAGTTGGAGAATGAGCCTATTTCCAAAAAAAAGTGGAGTGTTCCTTTAAGTACATACTATGTAAATATATTTGTAGTAGACTTGGTTTGAAATAAATGTATTTTAAATACATTTTTGTATATTTATTTTTCACTAGGGCTGTTATAGCAAAAACTTTACTATCCCTTGTAAAAAAAAACAACAACTTTAAAATATATACTTAAGTCCAAACTTAATGTAATGTTTTTGGAGACTTAATTGCAATTAAATGAAAATGTTTTACAATTTTTATATTTAAAAGAAACTGAAAAAGCTGAACTTTAGAATGCTTTTTTGACCTGCATAAATGGTACTTAAGTACATCTCTACATGTAATTTCAAAATTACATTTATTGTTTTTGAATTATGGTTAAAGTACATTTATGGTACACTAAAATATACTGCAATTTCTTTTGAAACTTGTACTGTATGTCATGTATTTAAGTCTATTTGTAATTACAAATTTACAATGGTGAAGTTTGTTTAAAATATGTTAACTTGTACTAATCAAGTAATTTACATGAATTAAATGTGAAATTCGGAAGTATTTTCTTGTAAAGCATACTTCAATAATTTTTTTAAGTGTACTTTAAAATGTAAAAGTTAAACCATTTCTATGACATTTCAGAGTACTTTTTTTAAAGGTGTACTTAAGTGTGTTAAGAAACATGAAAGCCATGTCAGAAAAGCATCTCTCTTTCAGTCACTTAAGTTGCCTTTTATATCATTAATTTTATATCACCAGCAAGATATCACTTTCAAGATTTGAAGTACACTACAATTGCACATTCCATACAATTAAGCCCACTTGGTTACTGTATTTAATATATAAAATATTTTAGGTGACTGAATTTCCAGCAAAAACATCATAGTTGCTAAATTTTATTGTAAATTAAACCAATTCACAATGATATAAGATTTTGGTCATACAGCCACAAATGGCTTACTTACAGATGTCTCTGCACATTAAATTGGAACAGGAGAAACTTTTTAGCAGTGTTTAAATCTATAGAGGTCTAGCAGATTTTTTTTCTTGGTTACAGTGTCGGGAATGCATTTTGGGACTTGTGCACCTCGTTCAGCAGATTACCACAGGCACCGTGCCTTTCCTACTGGAACAATGAGGGTTAACCACTTGCCGTTAACCTAATTCTAATTCTGTCTTCCTGGTGACATCATCAGCTCGCGCCCCTGGGGCAAGTTTGAGGTCATTATTCCCAGACGTCTGTTTTAGGCAGGAATGGGGGGGGAAGGTAGCCTTCCCTTCTCTCATTTCACACTCTACTGATTCAGGATCCTTCATAGTCAGCATACTAACCTCAACACGTCACGAGAAACACATGCACAAACACATGCAGGTGTATGGAGTCACACAAATACACCTGACACCAACATCCTACGTAGATACATCAGATACTATTGTATCTACAGCTAGTTCTTTAAGGCCAACTTCAGCACTGATTGCAACACTACAAAACTGCAGTAAGATCTTCATAAATGCCATGCTGGAGTAAAATGAGACCCAGAATATCTGGAAAAAGCTATTGGTTACAAGTCCCATTAATAGCAATGGTACTTTCTCAGCTAGCACAAGACCTAATGCACAATTTTACTTGCCTAATATGTAATATTAGGGATGCACCGAAATTTTGGCCGCCGAAAATTATTTTTCGAAAATGGCATCATTGGTTTTTGGCCTGAAGAGAAAAACTGACAAAGATATGAGCCAAAAATATATATTTTCTGTCCAATTTTATTGTTTTACTTAAAAAAAAAAAAAAACAACTATGGTTATTTTTTGCCATGTATTTTTTTTTTTTTTACATTCAGTATCATTCAAATTAAGTTAAATTCAGGTTAAATTATTTTTTTTTTACAAAATGATTTTATATTATTTTAATAAAATAATAAATAATTATCCAAAAGCATTTTTGGTTTTGGTTTTCAGCCAAGTGCATCCAGAATTTTCATTTTTAGTGCACCCTAAATATTAATAAAATAAAATGCCACTTAAGTGTACTTAAAGAGAGACACTTTCCTGATTATGTTTCTTAACACACTTAAGTACTCTTTTTAACAGTGCACTTTCAAATAATGTCAAATTAAATTTAATAATCTTTTGTCATGCTTTCAAGAAGTATACTTATTTTGACTTGTTGACTAAAATACTTATACAAATATAAATTCTAAAGTACTTGTTAATGACATTTTAAATCTACTAAATGTACTAAACTGGAACTTCATTACAAATGTGTATTTACAAATATAATTACATACATGACATGCAAGTTTCATTAGAAACTATATATTTAATATTTTAGATCATCATAAATGCATTTAACCATATTTCAAACACAACAAAATTAAATTAAATATGAAGGTGTACTTAAGTTCTACTTAATTCAGTCAAAAACACAAAGACAAAAAAAAATAACTGGGTTTACTATATATTTTTTATAATTTATAATACATTTTCATTTAATTTCAAATTGCAACATGCAATTAAGCCTCTGAATTCATTACATTCATACTTAAGTATGTTCCATTATTTCTATAATAAATGCAACATTATGTCATGAAACTCTAGATGGTGAAGGTTGATAGGCAAATTTTAGTTGCATCGACAGCCAATGAGTTTGCTGCTCAACATTTAGCTGGCCAATGCTTGTAGTTGCAGTGCACTTCAGAAATGCTTCACCTTCCCCAGCTCCACCTGTTTGGTATTTCATGTATATTAGGGTAATATCATGTATGTTACATGTGCAGAAATAGTATTTCTAACACGCTCACAGCAGCATATCTGTGGATGTTTTGGCAGTAGCAAGCCTTGGTACTTGCTCTGCCACAGCAGCAGCGTAGTATATATTCCGCCAAGACCAAACACATTAACACTGCCACATGTGTTACAATGCTAAACTTAAAGAGAGTTGTCATGACATATGAAATAATATATTTTTAAAAGTATGCTAAAAATGCTTTGGTCAGTTTGATCTTGGTTTAGGCTGCTGACAAATCATGGCTATCAGGCAAAGCTGCCACAACAAGCAAAGCTTGTGGCAGAAACAAGCCAGCACTGCTAAAACCAGATAATCTTGGACTTTAGATTTGTCCAAGTGTTGTTTTCAAGCACAAGGGTGGGAGTAGATGACTCTTTTATTGTTTGGGCTTAAGGCTTTCAAATGGCATAGTGACAACTATTTTTTTTAATCTGCTTGTGGCCCAATTATCAATTCCATTTTGCATCACATCATGAGACACACCGCAACAAACAGTTGCTGGGCAAACAAACCTCCCTCAAGAGCAGAGAAAAGTAAAGAACTTTGACATACAGTTGTGAAGTTTTTTGTCGCTATGATGTGTCAGTGGACTAAGGGCTGGTGAGAAGATCCACAAGGCCTTTCACCCGCAGAAAGACTGTGCCTGAGCCTCAAAGGCAGATCAAGAAGTATCCTCAGTTTGAAATAGAGCGAGGGAGGGGGAAAATAGCAAGTGAACTAAGTGAAGCTGACAGAATGGCTAAAAGGAGGAGAAAAGGCTGTGAGTGTTAATTACAAACACCATGCTGAAAGAGAGAGACAGAGATGAGGAAATGGATTGAGTCAATCATGGAGGATGGCCCTATTTAAAAGGATAAAAAAGATAGAGGAAAAAAAAACTTCAATTAGAATTAGTCATCGTTTGCTGTGGGAGGGCGAAGAAGAGGGGATAACAAGGACAATTTGGGGTGATTTTGCCAGATCATCCAAATAAAGCTCAAAACAGTGCGTATGATTAATCAGAGGACCCCGAACGCTCGGCCTTGAATTGCTGACAGAATCAGAGGATTAGTATTCAATGTCTGAATATCGGTATTCTTCAACCATGACAGTCGCTGTGAGGCTGAATTCAGTCTGTAGACGGATGATGATTATAAAATGGCTGTGGGTGTTTCTTGAATAAAAGCAAATGACTGTGGAGGAGTGGGAAAATATGAGTAACTAACACAGCCTTTAGTATTTGAATTAGGGCACTTAAAGCATGTAAAATCAGATGAAGTCAGCTTGACCAGAACTATTATTTTACACATTCAGGCCCAGTGAAAGTGCAGTAGTAGTACAACAGCATACCACTAAGTGATTACCATAACACCTGTGACGTGGAGTCATCGATTGGAAAAATAAAAAATAGTCTGTCCATTAGTGAATCATCTGGTGCCCGAGTCTACACAGTAGTGATTCATTTGGAGCCCAAGTCTACACAGTAGTGATTCATTTGGAGCCCGAGTCTGCACAGTAGTGATTCATTTGAAGCCAGAGTCTGCACAGTAGTGATTCATTTGGAGCACGAATCTGTCCAGTAGTGATTCATTTGGAGCACAAGTCTGCGCAGTAGTGATTCATTTGAAGCCCAAGTCTGCACAGTAGTGATTCATTTGGAGGACGAGCCTGTGCAGTAGTGATTCATCTGGAGCCAGAGTCTGTGCAGTAGTGATTCATTTGGAGCATGAGCCTGTGCAGAAGTGATTCATCTGGAGCCAGAATCTGTGTAGTAGTGATTCATTTGGAGCCAGAGTCTGCGCAGTAGTGATTCATCTGGAGCCATAGTCTGCGCAGTAGTGATACATCTGGAGCCAGAGTCTGCGCAGTAGTGATTCATCTGGTGCCAGAGTCTGCGCAATAGAGATTCATCTGGAGCCAGAGTCTGTGAAGTAGTGATTCATCTGGAGCCAGAGTCTGCGCAATAGAGATTCATCTGGAGCCAGAGTCTGTGAAGTAGTGATTCATCTGGAGCCAGAGTCTGTGCAGTAGTGATTCATTTGGAGCATGAGTCTGTGCAGTAGTGATTCATCTGGAGCCAGAGTCTGTGCAGTAGTGATTCATTTGGAGCATGAGCCTGTGCAGTAATGATTCAGTTGGAGCCAGAGTTTGCGCAGTAGTGATTCATCTGGAGCCAGAGTCTGCGCAGTAGTGATTCATCTGGAGCCAGAGTCTGCACAGTAGTGATTCATCTGGAGCCAGAGTCTGCGCAGTAGAGATTCATTTGGAGCCAGAGTCTGCACAGTAGTGATTCATCTGGAGCCAGAGTCTGCGCAGTAGAGATTAATTTGGAGCCAGATTCTGTGCAGTAGTGATTCATCTGGAGCCAGAGTCTGCGCAGTAGTGATTCATCTGGAGCCAGAGTCTGTGCAGTAGTGATTCATTTGGAGCCAGAGTATGCGCAGTAGTGATTCATCTGGAGCCAGAGTCTGCGCAGTAGTGATTCATTTGGAGCCAGAGTCTACGCAGTAGTGATTCAGCTGGAGCCAGAGCCTACGCAGTAGTGATTCATCTGGAGCCAGAGTCTGCCCAGTAGTGATTCATCTGGAGCCAGAGTCTGCGCAGTAGTGATTCATCTGGAGCCAGAGTCTGCGCAGTAGTGATTCATCTGGTGCCAGAGTCTGCGCAGCAGTGATTCATCTGGAGCCAGAGTCTGCGCAGCAGTGATTCATCTGGAGCCAGAGTCTGCGCAGTAGTGATTCATCTGGTGCCAGAGTCTGCGCAGTAGAGATTCATTTGGAGCATGAGTCTGTGCAGTAGTGATTCATCTGGAGCCAGAGTCTGCGCAGTAGTGATTCATCTGGTGCCAGAGTCTGCGCAGTAGAGATTCATTTGGAGCATGAGTCTGCGCAGTAGTGATTCATCTGGAGCCAGAGTCTGCGCAGTAGTGATTCATCTGGAGCCAGAGTCTGCGCAGTAGTGATTCATCTGGTGCCAGAGTCTGCGCAGTAGAGATTCATTTGGAGCATGAGTCTGTGCAGTAGTGATTCATCTGGAGCCAGAGTCTGCGCAGTAGTGATTCATCTGGTGCCAGAGTCTGCGCAGTAGAGATTCATTTGGAGCATGAGTCTGCGCAGTAGTGATTCATCTGGAGCCAGAGTCTGCGCAGTAGTGATTCATCTGGAGCCAGAGTCTGCGCAGTAGTGATTCATCTGGAGCCAGAGTCTGCGCAGTAGTGATTCATCTGGAGCCAGAGTCTGCGCAGTAGTGATTCATCTGGAGCCAGAGTCTGCGCAGTAGTGATTCATCTGGAGCCAGAGTCTGCGCAGTAGTGATTCATCTGGAGCCAGAGTCTGCGCAGTAGTGATTCATTTGGAGCCAGAGTCTACGCAGTAGTGATTCAGCTGGAGCCAGAGCCTACGCAGTAGTGATTCATCTGGAGCCAGAGTCTGCCCAGTAGTGATTCATCTGGAGCCAGAGTCTGCGCAGTAGTGATTCATCTGGAGCCAGAGTCTGCGCAGTAGTGATTCATCTGGTGCCAGAGTCTGCGCAGCAGTGATTCATCTGGAGCCAGAGTCTGCGCAGCAGTGATTCATCTGGAGCCAGAGTCTGCGCAGTAGTGATTCATCTGGTGCCAGAGTCTGCGCAGTAGAGATTCATTTGGAGCATGAGTCTGTGCAGTAGTGATTCATCTGGAGCCAGAGTCTGCGCAGTAGTGATTCATCTGGTGCCAGAGTCTGCGCAGTAGAGATTCATTTGGAGCATGAGTCTGCGCAGTAGTGATTCATCTGGAGCCAGAGTCTGCGCAGTAGTGATTCATCTGGAGCCAGAGTCTGCGCAGTAGTGATTCATCTGGTGCCAGAGTCTGCGCAGTAGAGATTCATTTGGAGCATGAGTCTGTGCAGTAGTGATTCATCTGGAGTCAGAGTCTGCGCAGTAGTGATTCATCTGGTGCCAGAGTCTGCGCAGTAGAGATTCATTTGGAGCATGAGTCTGCGCAGTAGTGATTCATCTGGAGCCAGAGTCTGCGCAGTAGTGATTCATCTGGAGCCAGAGTCTGCGCAGTAGTGATTCATCTGGAGCCAGAGTCTGCGCAGTAGTGATTCATCTGGAGCCAGAGTCTGCGCAGTAGTGATTCATCTGGTGCCAGAGTCTGCGCAGTAGAGATTCATTTGGAGCATGAGTCTGTGCAGTAGTGATTCATTTGGAGCATGAGCCTGTGCAGTAATGATTCAGCTGGAGCCAGAGTCTGCGCAGAAGTGATTCATCTGGAGCCAGAGTCTGCGCAGTAGTGATTCATTTGGAGCATGAGCCTGTGCAGTAATGATTCAGCTGGAGCCAGAGTCTGCGCAGAAGTGATTCATCTGGAGCCAGAGTCTGCGTAGTAGTGATTCAGCTGGAGCCAGAGTCTGCGCAGTAGTGATTCATTTGGAGCCAGAGTCTGCGCAGTAGTGATTCATCTGGAGCCAGAGTCTGCGTAGTAGTGATTCATCTGGAGCCAGAGTCTGCGCAGTAGTGATTCATCTGGAGCCAGAGTCTGCGTAGTAGTGATTCATATGGAGCCAGAGTCTGCGCAGTAGTGATTCATCTGGAGCCAGAGTCTGCGTAGTAGTGATTCATCTGGAGCCAGAGTCTGCGCAGTAGTGATTCATCTGGAGCCAGAGTCTGCGCAGCAGTGATTCATCTGGAGCCAGAGTCTGCGCAGTAGTGATTCATATGGAGCCAGAGTCTGCGCAGTAGTGATTCATCTGGAGCCAGAGTCTGCGCAGTAGTGATTCATCTGGAGCAAGAGTCTGTGCAGTAGTGATTTATTTAGAGCCAGAGTCTGTGCAGCAGTGATTCATTTGGAGCCCAAGTCTCAGTTTTTGAGCGAATGATTTAATGACTTGCTCATGATTTGCTTCGTTCTGAACGAATCAGCATATTTTGAACAAACAGGTTGAACAAATGATTTAATGACTCGCTTATACTGACAGTTCCTTGAATCAGTGTTGTGTACAAATCAACTGAGTGAATGAATCATTGACTTAGACAGACACTTGACTATTGGCAGAATGAAATCCCATTCCTGACTGTACGTCGACTGACTTAAAAACGGAAAATTATTTGTCCAAATTTTCATATTCACTGTTAGAAATTATTGTCTTTCCTGGACTTAACTTGACATAACTTTGATAACATTTTGATAAAAACTCAAAATGTATTTACAGGTCAAAGGATCTACAGGTCAAACCACCTCTTCCTGCAAAGTTGAGCATACTTTGTTGCACACTTTTTGCAATCTAAATTTCAAAACTTTTTTTAGCACCAATCACCTTCAGGATATTTCTGAAGACAAAGACTGATTAGCAGGCTGCATCTCAGTATGAGACTCAACGCACTACCTACGTAGCTGCATCATAAAAAAGTTTGAGCCTTGAAGGCAACAAAGAACATCTGTTAGTTATTTTTTAATTGCTCGACGGTGATAGTTCTTACGGCAAGCCTCCGTACTGATGTTCTAGTACACGCTATTTGCTGTCAACAATCCTTGCGACAGAACAGGTGCCTCCCTTGGCACCTGTCTGGGAGCCTGTGTTTGGTTCATTATCTACTAAATGTAGAATTTCTGTTTTTATTCCTCATCCCCGTGCATGAGACGTTTCCTACTAAAAGGCTGACATTTGTTTCCATTAGGCAAGAGCTAACCGCTTCATTAAGAAAGAGCGCAAAGCAGAATATTTCCCTTTTCTTTTCCGTTCTTTGGTTTCTCATCTTGGCGTCTAATAAAAAAAAGAAAGTGACTTGCGATGTGTTTGGGGTAATGGTAATTGTCACAGTGTCAGCCGGGGCTTTTGTGTTAACAGGGCGTGTTGGCAGGGCCTATCAGTGGAAAATTGCACAGCAAAGAGAACACAATCAGCCTCTCCACTTCTTAAAAACAGCTCACCTCAAACAAGCTTCTCTTTTAAGGGGAAAAAAGACAGCGTTGCTCATTTCTCAAAAGATCTGACAACAAATCATTATGGCGCGGCTATCATTGATCAACAGTCACCTGGTAATTGATATCAACAAAGTCATTTTGTTACGCCCTCCCCTTTTCACACATGAGGGCCACCCGAACGGCAGACATCAGAAACGTTTCTCTCACAGCGCATAGAGTGCTCAACGAGGTGAATGCTTCAATCTATCAAAGGAAGCTGGTGGCGAAATTTAATTATAGCAATGAATACAGCAACAAGATCTTATTTTATGTGTTGGAATTGTTCCTTTCCTGCTTGGCTTTCACTTCGACGTCCCTCGGCACTGACGAGATGAAAGCGAGTGTATATTTCAAAGATATTAGGATCAATCGCATCCCGCCGACGACGAAAGAGAGCGAGAGCGAGCGAGGTTGTGTTTACAGCACGGAGGAGCCTCCGCCGCATCACTGAGTTTAATTAGTAATATCACAAGCCGTTTTCTGCGCCAGCTAAGACTCTGATACTACTTCAGTAGCTGTTAATGACCTTCATTTGTGTGGGTGCGTCATTTTCAGAACACACACACACATCTTCACATACACTTAAAACATTCCTCTACAGTATCCAGATCAACCTTGCATTAAATTGTACAACACAAGATGCTAAACTGTGAGCATTTAAAAGAACTTGTTGTGAAGGTTTGATGCAGCAATAGAGGGCTGCGATACTTAATGTCCAGAAAGGCAAAACACAGCTGGTGGAAGTGTATAAACTGAATTATCAAGGTACACAGTGATGCTGTTTTACATACTAAATTGAAAATACGATCACTATGTGTGTCTCTCAGCAGAAAAGGTCCAACACTAGCTTGCCATTTTTGTGTGCAATATGCATTAGATGAGTTAGTTTGCTAACATTATAATTGGCTAAAAGCAACAGTTCCAGCTGGATTATCCACAACAATATTTGAAGGTTCTTACTGTCTTCAAACCGTATTTTATTCTATTAGTAGTTTTAAGTTTCTGTAAATTAAAAAATAAACTAAAATAATCATAAGTACAATTAAAATGATTACGTTCCATGATTTCAGAAGTTTTAAAGCTAAATGGTCTTCAGGGATCTCACTCTTTTATAAGACATTCATTTACATGACTTTTCGAGTTGTAGGCAGTGTTGGAGAAACTTTTAAAAGTAATGCATTACAATAATGCGTTACTCCATGGAACAGTAACTAATTGCGTTGCTTAGTTACTTTTTATGGAAGGCAATGGAATAAATAACGTTTTTTAAAACCGAAAAAACTCAAAAGTTATATTTTTGACAACTATAAGGGCCCTTTCAAACCAAAAGTAAAATTAATAAGCTTCAGGTTGAGGAAAATGCCTCTGCTTCTGCATTTATTTCCAATTTCTCAACACAGGGATAAGAAAGGTGTCAGTGAATAAAATGGGTAAACAACATAACTTGTGTTACTTATTTGAAAAGTAACTCAGATATTTCAGACATTTCAAATTCAAAAGTGATTTGTTACTGTACTCTTACTGTCCTGTAAAAAATCTTACTACATAACCCACATTAACCCCAACAATGGTGGTAGAGATTTACTTGATTGAAGATTGAGACTATGTACTCACAGTTTCTACCTGATAAAGTATAAGAACTTGATATTTTAGAGCTGTATATTGATTATAAAAATGCAGTTTTTAAAAATGTAATAATTGACTTTTAATAACTAAAAATAAAATGTAATACCTTTTCAAAGTTTAGCTGTTGACATTGTTGTTTTAAATGTGGCCAATATCAGATTTCCATTGTGAACAGATCATGGTTCTGAACTGACTCACATGCGCAAAAAAACAACAACAATACGAACAGGGTTGCCAGTTTTTCACAACAAAATCCACCTAGTTGATTTTCAAAACTAGTCCAAACCTAGTCCAGATGCATTTTGGGCGGGTAAATATTACACTCTTAAAAAGGATGTGTTAAAAACAACACAAAATGTGTTCTTTCTTAACACACCTTTGTGTCTAGTTAAGGACAACACATTTTGTGTTAGTTTTAACTCAACCAGTGTGTTATTCCAGCTAACACAGAAAATGTGTTGATTTTTTTCTACACACTATTGTGTTATAAATACACAATTTGTGTCAAGTATGTGTTATTTTTGAACAAATCTTGTATGCAATAAAGACACAGCAAACTAGCGTATAGTTTATACACCTCATATATTTAGACATTTCAAATTCAAAAGTAATTTGCTACTGTACTAGTTTCTTTTTTTTGGGGGGGGGGGGGGGGGGTCTGATTACATAACTTACATTACTTGTAATGCATTAACCCCAACGATGGATGTAGAGATTTACTTGACTGAAGATTGAGGACTATGTACTCACAGTTTCTACCTGATAAAGTATAAGAACTTGATATTTTAGAGCTGTATATTGATTTTAAAAATGCAGTTTTTAAAAATGTATTAATTGAATGTAATACCTTTTTCAAAGTTATTTTGTATAGCATTGTTGTTTTAAATGTGGCCAATATCAGATTTCCGTTGAGAACAGATCATGGTTCTGAACTGACTCACATGGGCAAAATAACAAAAAAAAAAAAAAAATACAAACAGGGTTGCCAGGTTTTCACAACAAAATCCACCCAGTTGCTTTTCAAAACTAGTCCAAACTTAGTCCAGTAAATATTGTGTTAGTGTAGTTGCTTCAACCCACGGAGTTGAAAAACAACCAGTGGATCACTGAAAAAGTAGCCCAGTTTTGCGGGAAAACTGAGGACTTGGCAACACTTGCACAGCACATCGCCGTACATAAGTAAACACAAAGGACATAAAGTAAGCAATTATGTTTGTGATCTGCTGCAGAAGCCAGGAAAATTATCCACAGGCAATATGAAAAATAAAAACAAGGATGTGACAGAAACGTTTTGAAACTTTTATGAAACGAGCTCCCATGTTTTTCTTGTATATAGAGTTGTCACTGTAATACTTCTGACAGTTCTGACACATTGCACTTCCACTGACTACCTTTCACAACTGTCTTTATTACTTTGGGTATGTAAAAGCCTTTGAAGTGACTCCAATGAGCGCAGAATCGTGACGAATGTTAATCTAGAGTGACGTAAAAGCGCAATGAATAGAAATATGACTGTTCAGACTGTGGTCGCATTGCAAAACTTCTGACCTGTATCGGATTTAGTACCACATGTGGAAGTGGCACAAATCGGAATTCAGATTGCATGTGCTTTGTACTGTTCACATTGTCAGAAAAACAGATCTGAGTCACATGAGCAAAAAAAAATAAAAAATCTGATTTGCCTCCAGTGTGAATGTATAGTAAACCCATGCACACCTAACTATAGTAAGGCTGTATGAGAACACACCCAATGAGGTCTTGGTCCTTGCTTCATTCACTCACTCACATTGTGCATGATTTATAAGCCTGTTTCCTCATGGGGACCTAAGAAATGTCCCCACAAGGTCAAAATCTAACGGTATTACTATCCTTGTGGGGACATTTGGTCCCCATAATGTGATGAATGCCAGGTACACACACACACTCACACACATATAGAGCCGTGTGATACCTCATCTATGGTCATTACATCACTCTTATGCTCCAGACCGTCTTCCCTGTGGTTCTGATGTGTAACTGAACAGGTGGGGGGCACGTTTTGATTGAGGCAGCTGTGGGAGGCTATACATTCAGCAACGACACAAATCAAATATTTAGCTTGATGTTGATACTTACAGCTGATGACTTAATTACCCTGTTGGGACAGACTATATATATGCATGCGAGAAAAGAGAGCGAGAGACTTCAAGAGAACTTTAGTGTAGTCATTTGATTTGCACATACAATTAAGGAATAAGCTGTGGGAGGCTGCACTGTGTTGTGAATATAGCCTGAAACACTTTTAAAGGGATAGTTCACCCAAAAATGAAAATTGTGTTATCATTTACACACCCTCAATTTGTTCCAAACCTGTATGGGATTCTTTGTTCTGTTGAGCACAAAATAGGACAAAAGAAGCATTTTGGTAACCAAACAGTTGAGGGTAGCCATTGACTTCCATAGTATGGAATGAAATACTATGGAAGTCAATGGCTACCATCAACCGCCTGTTTAAGAGTGCGTAAATGACACAATTTTCCTTTTTAGGTAAACTATCCCTTTAATAATGAGTAGATTCATTATACAACATCCCTTGTAAAAGGTCAACTTTAGCGTATTTTAAAAAGAATGCTTAGTATGTAAATAATACAGTTTGTAAAAAAGTGCTAACTGAATGTAATGATTCCAAATAAAAATGTGTTATAGTTTAAATTTGCATTAAATGCAATTGAACATTAGAGTGTTTTTTTTTTTTTTTTGACCAACTTAAGTAAAACTTAAGTACATTTTCTTTACTCATAATTCTATTGTATTTGCAATATGGTTAAAATATAAGCATTTATGATAAACTAAAATGTACTTTAATATTTTTATTGAAGCTTTTAACCTTATGTTTTTGTCATTACACATTTAAAATAAAACTGCAGTTTATTAAATGTTAAAATATATTAACTTTAAATGTAATATTGAATAGCATACTACAGTTAAAACATTATAGTAAAACTTTGTAAATTTGTCATTATTACAAATAATAAGTGTGTCATAAAAGTGTCTTTCTTTAAGTACACTTAAGTGTTTTTTTTTTTTTTACTTCATTAATATTATATTTGCGAGTGCAGCTTTTTAAAATACTTTTAATATTTTAAGTGCACTACAAATATACATTTCACAAGGGCAAGTACCTGATTATTTTATGTGCTTTTTATCTTAAAACATTTTTAATAAAACAATATTTTATTTAGTAAATTTAGTATTTAATTAAAGGCCATCATTGGCCTTTTTGAGTGCAGTAGCTTGTTGAACTTGTTGAGTAATTTGTTTGGCATCATAGTGATGACTGTTATTATGTATTTTAGCAGGATTGCTATATTGACCCATCTCTATTTCATAACGCTGCTTTGCAACATGAAGTACAGCAGCATGTGGGAGGCTGCACTGCATTTTGAATATGGCCTGAAACCCTTTTAAAAGGATAGTTCACCCAAAAATGAAAATTGTGTTATCATTTACACACCCTCAATTTGTTCCAAACCTGTATGGGATTCTTTGTTCTGTTGAGCACAA
Organism: Garra rufa; assembly: GCF_049309525.1. Lineage (NCBI taxonomy): Eukaryota > Metazoa > Chordata > Actinopteri > Cypriniformes > Cyprinidae > Garra > Garra rufa. Next base: position 5,281,102 of record NC_133363.1, on the reverse strand, counting down.
AATAGGACAAAAGAAGCATTTTGGTAACCAAACAGTTGAGGGTAGCCATTGACTTCCATAGTGAAATGAAATAATATGGAAGTCAATGGCTACCATCGACTGTCAGTTTGAGAGTGAATAAATGATGAGACAATTTTTATTTTTACTTAAACTAAAAATAAAACTACTTTAGCATATTTTAAAAACAGTGCTTATTATCTAAATAATATACTTAAGTGCTAACTGAATGTAATGATTCCAGACACTTTATTACATGGTAATTGCACTTCAATAAATATGTTATAGTTTAAATTTATATTAAATCTAATTAAACATTACAGTGTTTTTTGTGTGTTTTTTTGACCAACTTAAGTAAAACTTAAGTACATTTTATTTACTCATATATACTTCTGTTGTATTTGCACTATGTTTAAAATACTAAGAATTTATGATAAACTAAAATGTACTTTAATATTTTTATTGAAGCTTTTAACCTTATGTTTTTGTCATTACACATTTAAAATGAAACTGCAATTTATTAAATGTTAAAATATATTAACTTTAAATGTAATATTGAATAGCATACTACAGTTAAAACATTATAGTAAAACTTTGTAAATTTGTCATTATTACTTTTTAAAAGTGGGTTTTAAGAGTGTGTCATAAAAGTGTCTTTCTTTAAGTACACTTAAGTGTTTTTTTTACTTCATTAATATTATATTTGCGAGTGCAGCTTTTTAAAATACTTTTAATATTTTAAGTGCACTACAAATATACATTAAATACAGTTAATCACTTCATTTTCACAAGGGCAAGTACCTGATTATTTTATGTTCTTTTTATTTTAAAACAGTTTTTAATAAAACAATATTTTATTTAGTGAATTCAGTATTTAATTAAAGGCCATCATCAAAGGCCTTTCTGACCACAGTCGCTTGTTGAACTTGTTGAGTAGCTTATTTGGCAAGGTTATTGTGTATTTTGTCAGGATTGCTATATTGACCAATCTCTATTTTATAACGTTGTTTTACAACATGAAGTACAGCAGCATGAATGCCGAATGCATGTGTATGTATATGTGTTTATTCAGCCACAATGGAGTGCCCTTACTTCACATCATCTATAAATTAAAATGTGTCATTTCTCTGGCCGAGGAAAAGATATAAAACAGGATGACCTGTCAGAGGAATTCATCATCCATCGCTGTCCCCCTCCTTTCCGTCGAGCCATTTCCAGTCGAGTGAAAAATCGATCGCTTCTTCAAATTTTGCACGTCTGCTGCTCTAGTTCTGTCTCCAGTGTCAAAGGTGTATTCCAGAGTTCCTCTCTCAACCTGTTTCCCCGTGACTCTAGAGCTTCTCCAGTGCTAAACTAGCATCGAAAATCCCACACGGCATATTTCCAGAATTTGAGTGGTCCACATCTTAGTCTATATGACACAACATTCATATATGAAAGTGACAATTCGAACTACACACACATACACACAAAAGACCTTCATAGTCCTTCCATAACAAATGGAAAAGGTTTAAATGAAATTGCAAAAAGCAAGTATTGTGCGGCCATCCTAAGTGCTTCTTAATTGGCTTATTAGGCTCTCGTTCTCATCTCTGTCTCGTCCTTCTCTGCCACACACACACACAGAGACACACACACAGAGGAATATCCTGAAATGTGGCAAGCGATTAGATAGAGTGACTTAATTCATTACGCATGTGTTCCTGAAGATTATTAAACCGCAGATGAGTTTAAGAAATGGAGTCAGGGACAGAGTGGATATGTGAGATAAACGGATAAAAAGAGTGTTTTCCTCATTTCAGTTTAGTATATAGCTACATTTCTTGCATTTAGGGAAAAAAATGCTGTTTTTGTTCACTAAAACTATTAAAAAAATATATATATTTTTTTGTTAACTGGTAAAATATTAATTAATTAAATTAAATTAAATTAAATATCAAAATTAAATTTAAATTTAAATTTAAAAAGTAAAATTAAAAGCTAAGCAAAGGTAGCATTTCATGTTTAAATTTAGCTTAAATTGAAGTACTAAAATAACTAAAACTACGATTGAAATATGAATGAATAAAACCTATAATAACATTGTAAAAAAAGAGGTGAAAAAAGAAAAACTGCTAAAAATTACAAAAACACCAAACAATATGACAAAACTTTAACTAAAAATAAATAAAAACAAAATATAAAAATTAAAACTGATTTAAATTATTAAAAAAAAAACATAATAGTATATCAATGATACAGAAATAACACTAATATAAACATTAGATGAAAAAATGAAATATGAAATATAATATTAATATTAGAGGAAAAACATAGTGACTGCCAGAAACGTTAAAAAAATAGTCATTTTCTTGGCAATTATTGAAATGAAATAAGTTTAAGTACTAAAATAAATAATAAAATATAATTAAATTTAAATTAATAAATAATAAAAGCTAAATAGAATCATTAAAAAACAAAAAGCTATAAAAAATAAAAACAATATAATATAAAATATAAATATAAAAACAAAAACTATTTCATGAATATATAATATATAATGACATATATAATATAATAACATTGTAAAAAAGATAAAAAAAGAAAAAAACATTAAAAATTGATTTCAATGTTTTACAAAAAAACAACATGATAGTATTTCTATGATACTGAAATAACACTAATATAAACATTAGATGAAAAACTTAAATAATTCAATAAAATATTAATATTAGAGGAAAAACATGATGACTGCCATAAACTAAATGCCAATTAATTTAAATAAAATAAGTTTAAGTATTTTAATTAAGAACAGTAAAACTAAAAATAAAATTAAAAAAAAATAAAAGCTAAATAGAAACATTAAAAAACAAAAACCTATAAAAGTTATTTTGTTATTAAAATATAATAACAAAAAGTACAAAATTATTAAAATATAAAAACAAAAACTATTTCATGATTACATAATATATAATGACATATATAATATAATAACAATTTTCTTTTATAAAGCATATAAGAATGACTTTACAGCACTAATTACCAAAAAGTGCATTTGCCATCTAGGTAAATGCGAAAATAAATAAATAAATTAATTAATTAAATTAAATATCAAAATTCAATTTAAATTTAAAAAGAAAATTTAAAAGCCAAGCAAAGGTAGTGTTTCACATTTAAATTTAGCTTAAATTAAAGTCCTAAAATAACTAAAACTACAACTGAAATATAAATGAATAAAAACCTATAATAACATTGTAAAAAAGAAAGGAAAAAAAGAAGAAATACTAAAAATGACAAAAACACCAAACAAAATTACAAAAACTTTAAACTAGAACTATATATAAGCTGATTTAAATGTTTTACAAAACAAAAACATAACAGTATCTAAATGACACTGAAATAATACTAATATAAACATTAGATGAAAAAAATGAAAAATATATATAAGATATATAAGATAAAATACTATTATTAAAAAAGGGGGGATAGCATTTATAATTGAAATCCAACACAAAAATGAGCCACAACTATTTAGTGAACTGACCCTGACTGTATGAACATAGCATATGTACTATGGAGGATTACAGTAGGCCTAAAGCAAAGCACAATCACAATCCCACCCAGAACCTCACCGAATCATGGCAGCTCTCAAAAGACAGAGCAGTGAGAATGAGATCTTCTGTCAGCCAAACAGACAGACACAAGAACACATACACATACTCGCACAAACAGAATTAACATACTGCCTGGCAAATCCTTCCATTCTGTCAATGAAATGACAACACACTGAATTTTCACACTCAGTCATGCACTGCAAAGCCATGCAATCACACAAATGAGCTTGCTTTCAATTGCCCACAAAAGCATACTTGATTCCGCCTAGAGAGCGCATGCCTACACACTTACATTTTCAGCATGTGTACTGACACAAAATGACAAGTGCATAAATACAGGTCTAGATCCAAGCGCCTCAAAAACATTGGATTTACGAGCGCCTGCGAATACACGCACACATATACGCAAAAAAATAAATAAATAAATAACAAACACACACACTCTCGCTCTTTTCTGACGTTATCAGTAAGGGAGATTTATGCGTTCTCACAGAAAAATTTATGAAAGGCAGCTCTTCTCTGATGGGCAGAGCAGCTAAGAAATTGCTTTCGAAAAAAAGAAGAGAAGAAAAAAAATCTGATTCGAAAGATTTATTTCAATCTACGCCAAGAATGCATGATATATTCAATCTGTTTATTTGAGTGAAACAATCATTTTGAAGCTCGGAGAAGTCCAGCGACAGATAAGGCTGAATTGCATTTAGTGCAGCATCTGCCTCAGCGTGCTCAGATCCATCCTTTCGACGCCGTTTTGTGTCTCACTCGAGGGGGTGAGCGACGCCAATGGGTGCATCATTTATTCCTTTGTTTGTTTTCTCTTATTGATAGATTGTTTGCTACCATAACCAATCCTTGATGGACGATCTCATGCAGGCAGACAGAAAACACGTTTCTGGTGTCACAACACCTTCTTTTGTCTTTTATTTTGTGATTTGGGAGATGTGATTGATATTTTAATTCCTGTTTATTACTATTCTTGTGAATAAGAAATACTTTTGAAAATAGTACTTATTACAAAAATAATATACTTTAAAAGAACTAGTTATCCCCTTACTTACCCAGTTGGTTGATTACATTGATAATTGCAAACATTTTTCATATTACAAGTTTTCTAAAATGTTAGGTTTAAATATGCAATGAAATATGTGCTAATTTGCATGCAATTCTAGTACAAAAATCTAAACACTGGCCAGTTTCAAAATTCTTGTTTATTTTTTTTTTTTCACATATTAGAGTCAAATGTTTTTTTACAGAGGTGATTTTGGGTATCTCATTTTGTCACTCCATACAGTAATTAAGAAAAAAAAGTAGAACAGACAGAAAACATTTTTTAACCATTTTTGGGGGGAATAAAATGGTGTATAAAATCAAACAAATTATATATGAACAAATCCCTCTGTAAAAACCTTCAAAATATAGACAGGAATAAAAATGTAAAGTTTGGTGTGTTACAAGTGCTTCTGAAGTGGAGATTTATGGCTCAGTGTAGGAGAAAAAAACTCATTTTGAGAAAACGGCCTTTAAAAATATGTTGCAATTGAAATCTATTGACACAAATAGATAAAGAAACACTTAACAGTGTCTTTTGGATGTTTTCTTTCTACTAGTCTGAAAAAACACTTTATGAAAAAACAAGAAGCCCAAAATCTGTGTTTTTGCCTGCAGTGTCTCCCATTAAAGGGTTAGTTCACTTTCATAACAACAATTTACAGATAATGTACTCACCCCCTTGTCATCCAAGATGTTCATGTCTTTCTTTCTTCAGTCATAAAGAAATTATGTTTTTTGAGGAAAACATTTCAGGATTTCTCTCCATATAATGGATATGGATGGCGCTCCGAAGTTTAAACTTCCAAAATGCAGTTTAAATGCAGCTTCAAAAGGCTCTAAACGATCCCAGCTGAGGAAGAAGCATCTTATCTGGTGAAACGATCAGTTATTTTCAAAACAAATTGACAATTTATATACATTTTAACCTCAAATGCTCGTCTTGTCCAGTTTTTCGACATACCCTAACTGCATTGACCCGGATTGCTGTGATGCGCATGTGTAGTCAGCATAATCCGGGTCAATGCAGTTACGGTATGTCGAAAAACTCCCATCTCGTTTGTCTTCAACGCCAATTTGTAAACACTGTGTCACTTTTGCAGCGATCTAAGGCGATTTTGAAGTTAGGGAAGAAAACGAGATGGGAGTTTTTCGACATACCCTAACTGTATTGACCCGGATACCACAGACTGCTCATGCGCCACGCAAAGACGAGACAAGACAAGCATTTGAGGTTAAAAAGGATATAAATTGTCAATTTGTTTAGAAAATAACCGATCGTTTCGCTAGATAAGACCCTTCCTCCTCAGCTGGGATCGTTTAGGGACAAATCCCTGCTATTAAGTATGAGTTTTGCCTTAGTAAATTCCTAATTTGCTGCTTACTAATAGTTAGTAAGGTAGTTGTTAAAAGAGAAGTTTAAAAATGTACATATAATTTACTCACCTCCTTGTCATTCAAGATGTTTTTTTTTTCCTCAGTCGTAAAGAAAGTATGTTCTTTTGAGGAAAACATTTCAGGACTTCTCTCCATGTGGGCTTCTATGGTGCCCAAAAAAAAATGTTAAATGTAGTTTAAATGCAGTTTCAAGGAAGAAGTGCCTTATCTAGTGAAACGATCAGTTATTTTCTAAAAAAAAAAAAAAAAAAAAAAACATTTTATATACATTTTATTTACGGTTCAAGATAGTTAGGGTATGTTGAAAACTCATTTTCTCCTCCAACTTCAAAATCATCCTGCAGAATTATCGACCCAGTGTTTACAAAGTGAACATGCAAAAAAAGATCAAACACCTTTACCAAAAAAGTTAAAACAGCGTTGGACAATTTTGAAGTTGGAGGAGAAAATAAGATGGGAGTTTTTCGACATACCCTAACTGTCTTGAACCGGAATACACAGAGTACACACAGAGCGAGACAAGATGAAAATTTGAGGTTATAGGTATATAAATTGTCATATTTTTTTTTTTTTTTTTTTTTAGAAAATAACAATTGTTTCACTAGATGATACATCTTTCCTTGGCTGGGATCATTTAATGCCTTCTAAAGCTGCATTTAAATTGCATTTTGGAAGTTCAAACTTGGGGGCACCATAGAAGTCCACTATATGGAGAGAAATCCTAAAATGTTTTCCTCAAAAAACATAATTCTTTACGACTGAAGAAAGAAAGACATGAACATCTTGGATGACAATGGGGTGAGTAAATTAAGGGGTAAGGGATAAGTTAAGGGATCTAGAATATGGTCATGCACAATAAGACATTAATATCTGCTTTATAAGTACTAATAAACAGCCAATATACTAGTGCCATGCATGCTAATAAGCATCTAATTAACAGTTAAAATCATTTTTAGTTCGCCAAAGAACCTTTCAGTGAACAGTTCCTAAAAGAACCATTTTGAAGAACATTTTAAAAATCTAAAGAATCTTTTTCGACTATAAAGAACCTTTTCTGTATTTGAAAGCTTCCATGGATGTTCAAGGTTCTTCATAGAACCGTTGATGCCAATAAAGAACCTTTATTTTAAAGAGTGTATATCCACCTGGCTACTCACTGGTTTTTGTTTGTATGTCTACAAAACTCGAAGACTGTCTGAATGTATGTACAGAGTAGGCTGTTTTCATGTAACGTAAAATAATAATAATAATAAAAAAATCATTATAAAAAATGTATTGCTATTGTGTGAATAATATGTAATCACGTAATCAATAAAAAAATAACTGTAGTATTAGTATTTTAAAATACAATTCAATTACAAGTACTTAATTATTACATACTGTAATCCAGATTACACATAATCAGTTACTACCCAGCTCTGTTCATACTGTATACTAAGTATCATCTAACTCCTTTTTACAAAGGCGTGTTTGAATTAAGAATCTGATGTTTCCTTCAGGCTGTAGATCTTCTGAATATTAAATAGTGCTATAACTTGCTTTTATCATCCACTATGCTTCAGCTTTAACCCTCTTCATATTCCAAACTGTCTGTGTGTGTGTGTGTGTGTGTGTGTTAGACGTATAACATGATGTTGATCGTTGTTTTGCTCATAACTGGATTCCCTAAGCATTCCAATCACAGCTATGTGTCATTATTTTATACTGAATTTATAGTTTATAATTTTTACAGTTTTAATATGATTTTTTTTTTTTATATCTTAATATATGCATGATCTTAAATACACTACAACTACACATTCAATACTTTTTCACAAGAGTTAACAAAGTTGTTCATGCCGAAAATTAAGAAACCAAGTCCTCTGTGCTCAGATATAATAGGAAGCTATGCAACTTTTATTCATGACGACACCGGAGTTCAGTTCATTAATGCTGAAGCTGGCCAATATGACACGTCTAACCTTTATAATATGAAATAGTCACACAAAATTATAACTTCGAACATTTCATTTACAAATATGAGCAAGGAAATTTGCAGAACCTGAAAGGCTTTATCGCCACTATAAGACCATAGAGAAAGGAAAAGGTCATGTCAAAACACAGTCTGAGGTTTGTTCTCTAAGAGATACATCAAAAAGACGGGTACATATTTAGCCTTAAGAGACTATGCTTTAGAATAGAGACCAGAGAACTCCTTCAGAAATATACAAAATAACACTTTGCATAGACTTTTTAGACTGCACAATGATTATCAACCTGCAGTATGAAGTAAAAATTAGACTGGATTTAACAGAAAACAACAGTTGATATACAATAGACACATCAACAGTAGTTAGAGGCATGTGAGATGAGAGATCACAGCCAAAGCTTGAAATAAAGCTTTCCAAATCCGGCTGGATTAATGGATGTGGATCTAGAGGGGAATGTCGAGGTTAACAGCTAGTCTGGGGTCAAAAGGTCACGGCCGCAGCGACTGACAAATGGGAAGATAAACCTGGACGGGGCTCAGTTATGGTCATAACACGGCGGGCGAGTTAGCGCTTAAATAAACAAGGATGGATGGAAAAGATTCCCGACAGCCATTTATCTTAGTGATTTTATGAAATCATTTTTGAAGCTTGATTTGACAGGTTGAAGGAGGGACATTTGATGTCGGCAGAGACTTCGGGATGGTGGCAAAGGAGAAATTGAGGTTAGCTTAGTAGAGGCTTCTGCTGTCAAAAAACATTTTCTTTGCCACAATCTATATTTTACAAAACCCTGAAAATACAAGTGTGAAGGACATCTACACTGTGCGCACACACACACAGCTGTATTTTTGCCTTATTTTCCAGGAAAAGTTTCTGAACATCATTTAAACAAAGTACATTCACTTGAGCTGAAAAAGCAAAATTGTGTAAAAAGCTTACGAAAAAGGAGTGAGCTTACTTTAGAAAACTTAAAATCTTAAAAATATATTAAAAGAAAATTCACAGATGATATATATTAATGTATTCATGTAAAATAAAAGGCCACTTAAGTGTACTTAAAGACACACTTTCATGGCTGTTTCTTAACAGACTTAAGTACAGAGGTGGGTAGTAGCGAATTACATTTACTTCGTTACATTTACTTGAGTAAATTTTTGGGGTAACTAGTACTTTTAGAGTATATTTAAAGATAGGTACTTTTACTCTCACTCAAGTACATTTATAATGAAAAAACTTTTACTTTTTTGATTCGCCATATGCGCTTTGAAGTTGAACCTTCTGAATCAAATGATTCGCGATCCGATTGGAGCGCTGTGGTTTACTGATTCGGAGTTTCCAAAAAGCTCCGTTGATACTTTGCTCACCTTCTCTATAGACCTTTTTCCTGAGTAAACGATGAGCGCCGCCATTACGAATTCTAACTTCAGATTGAATGCTTTTCTGTTCTGGTCTCCATAGGAACCCATTCAAATAGCGTCTATCTGCTTTTAATGTAGCTAACATCCGCAGCTTCGTGTCATCTACACACTCATTAAAGTGAGGCACTGACAACTAACGGTCATTGCGATATTGCCAAGTGATGGCGCTATGGAGCCATGTGCTATTTAAAACATTTGAATAGGTTTAACATTAGATTATTAGCTCTGAATATACCCTAATTTGACTAGAAACAATGCAGACCGGAAATGCAAAGCATTCTTTCAGTTAAGAGTCGGGCTTACTTCCGCGTTCAGGAAAAACGTCTCTAAAATGTATTTGTTGTTTGAAAACAAATCATTACTAATAATAGGCATAACTTATGATGTTTTTTTATTTATTTATTTTTTATTTTTTTATTGTGATCACATAATACAGCTTCCGATGTATTAAAAACATTTCATGACCTGACACTCATTATCTGGTTCTTGCCTAAAAAGACGGGTATATAATGCGCACTGTTAACGGATTACACTAACCGTTTGGTCAACCTCTGCCTCTGCATCCCCCCTCTCTGGTTTTTTCACAAATCGCACCCTGTATATATATATATATATATATATATATATATATATATATATATATATATATATATATTATATATATATATATATATATATATATATATATATATATATATATATATATATATATATATATATATATATATATATATATATATATATATAT
>NC_133363.1:5200486-5270431 GCF_049309525.1 Garra rufa | reverse complement strand
TGATCCCACCGGCTGTAATTGTTCATTAGTTGGGGTTCTTCGCTGGAGGGATGATGGGAGTCTCAGCGTTTGGAGTTCAAGTTAAGCCTTTTGCACAGGCAGTCTCAAAGACAAACACAGCCGCGTCAGATGGCGTCGCGCTTCCCTTTAGACAGCCTGCGAGGGCCGAGATGATTTTTCACAATTATTGTCAGCCGGCGCATCGATCGCAGAGCTAAATTATAGCAAACAAAGGCCTCGCTCGAGAACATTTGACTTGAAACGACACGGGAGGTGGCACGACACGAGATGATCGGCTCGTTTTGTCGACGCTAGTCTTTTATACACCTAATGGAAATGAATATGCGCCCGACGCGACGTCCCATTCCATTAGTGATGGCGAAAGTTCAGCGTGTGTCAGAGGACGTAAACACACTCCTTCACTTCAGCGCACACGCGGGCTGCTCGATGCTAATAAGTGGCAATCATGATAATCTACAACCACACTCCAGCAAAGTCCCTGGCCGGGCATTAGCAGCATGTTGCCAGCCAATAAATAACCGGGCAAATAAAACGTCTGTCCTGCACAGCACAAAATGTTCCAGAGCGTATGCAAAATAGGTCAATTACGGCCGACTGTAGGTCATTCTAAAGCTATTCCCTTTTATCGACTATTGCCGCGAGGCCCCAGGAAATAAGGTACGTCACAATTCATCGTCGCAGCCGGCTCGTTTCTTTTTTCCCACAGAGAAGAGCCGCCACAGAAAATGACACAACTCATTTGTTTTACAAGGTTGCACTTGAGGGTTTTCTTTAAAAAAAAAAAAAAAAAAAGGCCTTGGAATATGCAGCTTGAGTCGCTCTGCGCTGGGGAAGTAATTAAGGATCAGTTTTTCGCCTCAGACGCGTTCATTACGAACGGATCAGGGACGGGGCCCAGATTGAGCGATAAGGGCAGTGCGTTTAGGACAGTGTTTTTTTTTATGGTCAGGTTTTGGTTCAGCTGGTAGAACTGCTGAGCTTTAGAAGTTTGATGGCTGTCCAATCTTAAATGTCAAAGCCTCATCAATAAAAGTTTAAAGGGTTTCTTAAACTTTTGTCTCTGGGCAAAAGGACGAGAAGGACAACAGGGAACTTTCTGGGCCTCGGGGGAGGGATTTGTCCATATGCCTGCAGTGTCTGATTCTTCGACAGCGGTAACAATAAAAGGTCCAAAATTAGGCTCTCGTAGTGATGCAGTGGAATTTTGGGTTTAGTTTAGAATCAACTCAGTACTTAAGTCATCTTTGTACAACTTAACATTTTAAGTTAACTAAACTTTTTTTTTAGTTGAATGAACTTAAAATTATAAGGCAGCCAGGTAACAAATAATTTTAAGTTAATTCAACAAATAGTTTTTCACAGTGTACAAAAAACCTTTTTATTAGCGTGAGGATAATTTTATATGTGATAGAATTTATATCAAGAGAGAAAGTTATACTTTTGTATAACGCATTAAAAAAAAAAGTTTGGGTGTCAAGTAATAATCTTGTTTTCTGTTTGAAATATTTTTTTTTCTTACCCAATTGGCAGATTATTTTGCTTGTTCTAAGCATTTTTTTTTTCTTTTTTTTTTTCTGAAAAACAAGAAAATAATTTTTACTCATCTAGAAAATCCTTCTTGATTTAAGAATTTTTAGATGTTTTGGCTGGAAACAAGACAAACTATCTAAGTAAGAAAAGCATTTTTTTGCAGTGTTAAGTGAAGACCATTTTACACTCTTAAAAATAAGGTTTTTTGTTGTTGTTGTTGTTGTTGTTGTTGGCATCAATGGTTCCATGAAGATTGTTTAACATCCATAGAAACTTTCCACTTCACAAAAGGTTCTTTATAGTGAAAAAATGTTCTTTAGATTATTAGAATGTTCTTTACACTAAGAACATAGATGTTAATAGGCCCCTATTATGTAAAACTTTTACATGTTTAGTTTAGTAATCACATGCCATGCGAAAGCCGCTTTCCGTGTGTTTCCTTCAGATTTGTGCGCTCAGAAAACTGTATATCCGAAGTTTAAACTAATATGGCTTTAAAACGCATGATTTCAGCGCAATAGACATGATAATCAAAACCAAACAAATGTTGTTGTTTTTTTTTATTTTGTTTTTTAGCAGTGTATCTTAGTTACGAGCTGTAAAGGCACAGCCTTGTTCTGGAAAAGGAGGCGGAGAACAGCAGCTCATTTGCATTTAAAGAGATATGCACCAAAACAGCATGTTTCTGCTTCCACTCAAAATAGGCATTTTCAAAATGATATAATAAATGATCTGTGGGGTATTTTGAGCTGAAACTTCACAGACACATTCTGGGGACACCTGAGATTTATATTACATCTTGTAAAAAAAAAGGGGGGGGGGCATAATAGGTGTCCTTTAAAGGTTCTTCATGGAACCATAGAAACCAATGGAGAACCTTTTAGCATTCACTGCTGTCTTAAGCCCTGTTCATCACATCGAGCATTCGTGTTTGTGCTGTCTTCTCGGTGATGGTGGTGTATGTGTTTGTGTCAGTTTCCACTCCTCCTCCTCCTCTAAATCCGACTGTCTGGTCCTGGGACATCCCCGTTCCCATAAACACAGCTGTCATGTCTGCTGTCTGACGGAAAAGCGGCCAGCATTGACAAGCGTCCCCAGCTTGGGTCTGTCAGAGCGTCGGCACAAACACAAGCACAGACTCCCCTGTCTGATAGACATGAAAACACAGATCTCGAATTATTATGTGCTCTCAGGGATAATTTACTGGCCTACTTTATTCAGTCATGCCTGCAGGAAACACAAAGAATACCTTAATATCTCAGATTCTGCTATACATCACTTAGAGAGCAAATGAAGTATAAATGTAGTTGGTGGTTGCTTGCATAATGCACATTCCTGGTCTTATTGTGAACAATTCAGTGCATATTTTTACTAAAGAAGGAAAATGTCTCTGTAATATGTCATAAAAAGAGTAATAACTTGCTCTAAAAGCCTCTAAAATGACTTTGTTTGGGCTACTGTCACCAAGCCCTCTTCTTTTTTCTCTAACCACCTGTCATAGACTAAGTAATATGTCACATAACAGAAGTAGGTGCAATAGGTAGCAAACATTTCCCAAGATTTAAGAGATTTCAATACAATTTTAAAAACTTTCAAAAAACAAACTACACTAAATTAACTATTTTGTAAATTTATTACACTATATATCTCCAAAGAAATTATATCACAAACATATGCAATGATTTGAGTTCATACCTAAACACTAAATAAACTAATCCTGTTTAAATATATAACAAACAAATAAATACATACATAAGACAGAAATTCACTGTAAAAAAAAAAAAAAAACAGTATGTTGACATATTGGTGCAGGTATATTTTACAATGTATAACTATATATTTAAGTAATTGATGTTAATATACCTATATCTAATTGGCCTACCGAAATCGTCTTTTTACCTCAAAATGTAAAGAAACTAAATAATTCTATAAAATGAAGTCATGCAAAATCATCCATGATGAACTTCTGGAAATAGTGAAAATGTCCTTTTACTGTTCCGTGTACTGTTTCTCGCGAAATGTATATGGAAATTCACTGTTTTCATAAATTTGGCAGCATTTAACAGTATAGTTACATCAAAGGCAATTTGCATTTACAGTTTTTCACCTTATAGTATATGGTAAGTTAACAGACTTTTAATCAATAATTGTATTACATATATTTTTTTTAAACGTAATAATACATTTATTTTTTTAGTATTTACTGCAACACTTTAACATTTTTAAACTGTTAACTCTAATTGACCCCAAAATGTAAAGAAACAAAATTATTCTATAAAATTAAGTCATCCATGATGAAGTGGTGAAAATGTTGCTGTTTTCCCTCTAAATTTATATGGAAATTCACTAATTCACTGTTTTCATACATTTGGCAGTATTTTACAGTATAATTAAATAAAAGGCAATTTATATTTACAGTTTTCACCTTATAGCATATGGTAAGTTAACAGACTTATAATAATACATTTACATTTGTTTACTGTAGCACTTTAACATTTTTAAAAGGTTAAATCTTGACCTACTGAAATTATCTTTTGACCTCAAAATGTAAAGGAACAAAAGTATTCTATAAAATTAAATCATGCAAAATCATCCATGATGAACTTTTGGGGTAACACTTTACAATAAGGTTCATTAGTTAAACATTAGTTAATGTATTAACTAACATGAACTAACCATGAACAATACATTTGTTACTGTATTTACTAATCTTTATTAACATTAGTTAACGGAAATACAGTTGTTCATTGTTTGTTCATGTTAGTTCACACTGCATTAACTAATGTTAACAAAATTTGAATAATGTATTAGTAAATGTTGAAATGAACATTAACAAAGATTAATAAATGCTGTATAAGTCCAGTTCATTATTAGTTCATGTTAACTAATATGGTTAACTAATGTTAACTAATGAACCTTATTGTAAAGTGTTACCACTTTTGGAAATGGTAAAATGTCCTTTTACTGTTTTTCACTCTAAATGTATACGGTAATTCACTGTTTTTTTTATAAATTTGGCAGTATTTCAAATGCAATTTACTGTACATAAATCACCTTATTGTATATGGTAAGATAACAGATGTGTAATCAATCGTAATCAACTTGTAATCAATTATTTTATTATTATTTCTAAACAAAATAATACATTTAAAATTGTATGCATTTACTATAAGATAAAAAAAAATCTAATTGACCTACTGAAATCGTTTTTTTACCTCAAAATGTAAAGAAATAAAATTATTTGATAAGATGAAGTCATGCAAAATCATCCATGATGAACTTCTGGAAATAGTGAAATTGTCCTTTTAGTTTTTCACTCAAAATTTGCATGGAAAGTCACTGTTTTCATTTGCATAAATCATAATTTGGCAGTATTTTACAGTATAATTACATAAAAGGCCTAATTTTTTGTTGCATAGTTTATTTACTTTTTTTGTACTTTTTAAATACAATTTACAATAAAAAAATTAATAATTAAGAAACTGTATGATGTAAAATTAATGAGAAATAAGTCAATGATTCTACAAATTCATGCTAAAAACCATCATCGGGTTTTAGACAAAATTAGTGTAGTTCATGCAGCTCGAATGCTGCTGCCAATAAAACAAACATGTGACCAACCAAATACTTAAACGTTATAAAATTCATGTTAATTTCCACACAAATTGTTACACTGAAAATATACTTTGAAACAGAAAAAACACAAAACGCTATCAAAATCATTGGAAAACAAATGCAAAATAGAAGCATTTTCACTATTGGTCTTGGACTCCACTTTAGATACAAAGAGCGAGAACGTTCAGATTATCATGAACAGAGTGTCCAATAAAAGGATGAAAGTGAAAGAGGCCTTGACATGAAACAGCCGATACACGCCTCAGACAGACAGAGAGAGAGAATCTAGCGCTGAGCCTCCCGACATTACATCGATTAGGTCCAGTTAGCTTTGCTCTAGAGTCGACTCTCCTCACAAGGCCGAAGTGATGGACAGTGAGCATTCAGTGATAGCGTGATTGTCAGCTGAAGTGGCAGTTATAAATTTACTCTAGATAGGCGTTTTCAGTGACGGCAGCTGAACAGCGAGAGGGAGGGGAAAGCTGTAGAAGCGTCTCTAATCTCTAGATTCCATCATCGTCACGATAAAAGCACTTTTATAGAAATCACATTCTGTGGTGGATGTCCTCGAAACTCTTGGAAAAACATTTTCCCTTCCTCTCTTCCAAGGGATTGCGGTGATCTGAGAGGCCACCGGGTAGCTTTACAGTAAAATATTGTTTCTGTTTGTTGTAGGTTAAAAGCACATTAATCTTTGTTTACAGTATAATACCGGCAGAGTTCAATAGCGGCCGCATGAGCTGAATAGCAATGGCCTCCTCCCTAAAGCCAGCCCATCACGGATTATTTTTTCAATATCTTAAAAGCGAAGGCCTTCAGACTGCTTGATCCAATCAGGAGACATCAGGTACTTGAGCAAGGGTATATATAGTACTTATAAATGCAGAGGATGACGGTGAAGTATGGGGCATGTTGGAAAACATGCATGTGACACACATGTATGTCCATAGTGTCTGGTGCTTTTCAAATAGGGGGAAACACAGATGTTGCTTTATATAACGTGGCATAATGACTACTCTCTGATTCAATTTATTATTCATCAGGTGTCTGTCATTTTTCCTAAAAGATAGACTTTAAAAACAATTAACCTGAATGGAAGTTGTGACTGATTTCACTGTGCACAAAACACTTAAGATACAGATATGCGAATAGCTGAATTGGCCTTGTACAGTATGTGCCATAAATAAAATAAAATAAAATAAAATAAAATAAAATAAAATAAAATAAAATAAAATAAAATAAAATAAAATAAAATAAAATAAACAGTTTAATTTATTTCTATAATAAACACATTTATTTATATAATATATAATATTTAAAGAGGTAAACAGCAACACAGCATTTAAATTAATAAAATAATTAAATAATAAACAAACAAACATCCAGGAGTATGTAAATAAATACATAAATAATGCTAAAATAAGTAAACTGTAATTAGCAATAAATAAATAGCTTTGCTGCTTTAAATAAACAAGCAGTTATACTAGACTTAAATAAATAAATAAAAACATAAATAAATAACATTTAAATAGGTAAACATCATTGCTAAATTTAAATGAATAAAATAAATAAATAATAAACAAACTTACATCCAGTATATGTAAATAAATACATAAATGATGCTATAAGTAAAATGCAATTAACAATAAATAAATAGCTATACTGCTTTAAATAAACAAACATTTATACTAGACTTGAATACAAAAATGAAAAAATAAATACATAACATTTAAATAGGTAAACAGCAATGCTGCGTTTAGATAAATAAAATAAATAATAAATAAATAAACAACCAGCAGTGTTAAAAAAAGTAAATAGGTAATTGCCAATTAGGTTTTTTTTAATTAATAAATTAATTAATAGCAATGCTGCTTTAAATAAACAAACAAAAAGCTATACTAGACTTAAATTAATAAACAGATTATAAGCAACTATGCTTTTCAATAAATAAATAAATAATGCTAAATAAATAAATATATAAGTAGCAATTATGCTTTAAAATAATATGCTTTTAAATGAAAATATAAATGCAGCTTTAAATAAAGAAACAGATAGCAATACTAGATTTGAATGCTGCATTTAAATAAATAAAAATAAATAAATAATAAACAAACATCAGTATGCAAATAAACAAACAAACTGGAATGCTGCTTTTAAATAAAAGCAAACCATTTTGAACAGATAAACAGCAATGCCGTACTTAAACAAACAGACAATGTTTAAATAAGTAAACAGGTCATTAGCAATTATGTAAATAAATAAATAAAAATCAATGCTGCTTTAAAAAGGAAACAAACAAACAAACAAACAGTTATATTATAGATTAAAATAAATAAAACATATTTAAGTAAACAGCAATGCTATAGATTTAAAGGTATTAATAAATAAAAACATTTAAAATGATAAACAGCAATGGCAGGTATAAATAAACAAAAAACAATTGAATTAAATAATTATAAATAAATAAATAAATAAATAAAATAGATAAGTTATTTGTGAATAGATTAACCATAATTATTTAAACACAGATTTAAATAAGTAAAATGTATACATTTAAATAAACAAACAAACAAATGAACAACTGCAGTGCTGCAATGCTGAATGATTGATTGATTGATTGATTGAATGAATGAATGAATGAATGAATGAATGAATGAATGAATGAATGAATGAATGAATGCACTCAAACCTGGCCTTACATTTTTTAATGTTTCATGCTGAACTCAGTCAGAACATACAGAGCTTTTTGGCCAGGCTGAGCCTTTATGTGCGGTTTGGGATGTACATCTCGCCATGAGGCTCGACAGCCTTTTAATTACTGTCAATTTCCAGCTTGCAGCTCACCAGCAGAAGACAGAACAGAACGTGCTGCTGATATGTACACTTTCACACGCAACAGGGACACAGACTAATGCTTGTGTCATGTTGATTGCTCTAACTAGATGGCAAACAAAAAAGCACTTGACTCTTAGAGAAGCTGTTGTCCAACCATTACAACAATGAAGCCTGGCTAGGGATGCGACAGCAGTGTATGACGGGTGGGTGATTTATAAAGCCGTCTAAGCGCCGGTCACTGGTTTTGCCAGGACCTGGCGCACTCAAACAGCTTCTGCGATGCCACAGGAAGGCAGGTGGCAATTAGAAACCAGAAGTGTCATCAATACTGTCTTCACCTCAGACGGTAAAATACAAACAGCACTGCAACTGAATACTGCCAGACTTCACAAACTGAAATGTGTGATAAACTCATCTCCAGCTGAGGAAACCTGGGCACAACAATGAACAACAAAGAAGCTGATTCTGAAGTGTCCTAGTTAATATAGCTTGGCCTCAAAAAGTGTTTGTACACCACATTTACAATTGAACTAGGCTTTTTACATTTAACCAATTGGCCCTGATGTGATTTTTCGTAACACTTTATTTTAGGGTGTCCTTGTTACACTTGTTACACGAATTTACTACAGTAATTACAATATAACCCTCAGTAATTACAATATAACCCTCAACCCAACCCTAAACATATAGTAAATACATATACCCCTGGTTTCACACTCATGGCTTAAGCCTAGTCCTAGACTAGGCTTAAAGTCTGGGCTGTTTCAACTGAAATAAACTTGCACGGACTGATCTTAAACTATATCAGTGCCTTTGTTTTGTCTCAAGATGCACACCAGTAATGTTTTTTTTACTAAGGCACATTTATAAAAAATACTTAAATGTCTTAATTGAACTATGGCCTAATCCTGGTTTAGGCTAAGCCCTGTCTATGAAACCGGGCCATAGTTCATTAACACTTTATTTTAAGGTCCAATTCCAGCTAGCAGTCTTAACATACAGGCTAACTTTATGCCACTGGACCTGAGGTCCTACCTGGGAATAAAAACAATTTAACTCAACAGGAAACATATTTAGAGTATTCATTTAATCTGCTCTACCCTTTAAAGAAGGACCTATACTTTAGAATACATCTTAATTAAATTAAATAGATAACCTTTTATTTGAATGGAATGAAGTCATGCAATTTTAAGTGTTATTATTGCATTAAATAAATATATTTTAGATGTACTAAACTGCAACTTCATCATTGAAAGTGTAATTACAAACAAATACAAGAAATAACATTTTTTTTGTTTAAATGCTTGTCAGTGCTTCAAGCAGTACATTTTAACCATATTTAAAAGACAATAAAATGTTATATACATATAATGCATTTTCATTTAATTGAAAATAGCATGAATTTAAGTGTCTGAAAACTTCAGACTGTACTTCAAGTTGTGATTTTTTCGTAACACTTTATTTTACAGTGTCCTTGTGCATGTATTTACTATAGTATTAACAATAAGTTTGTTTGTTTTGTTTAAATGCTTGTCAGTGCTTTCAGCAGTACATTTGAACCATATTTAAAATACAATAAATTTATGAAATTGCATATAAAGACATACTTAAATCCTACTTATTTAGGTCAAAAAAGCAAATATTTAGCATGAATTTAAGTGTCTGAAAATGTTACATTCAGACTGTACTGTACAATATATTCATTTGAAGAATATTTCTGTAATTTATAATCGGCCCACGGGTTTGAAGAAAAAATACTATACATTCTGTAAACTATGTATTATAGGGATAAAAAAAAAAAAACAGCATTACAATAAAATCTTTATGAACATCATAAAACAAGCAGGTCAAGCTCAAATAACCAGTGCTACAGTAAAAAGATAAAAACAAACTTGTTTTTGTTGTTTGTAAAGCTATGAAAATAAACCATGTATTCACTGTGGATCTCAGTCCTGATGTTGTCAAAACATCTACTCGATGTATGTATTTTCATCTTGATTTTGACTGATATTTTTTATTGATGTTTACACACAAATATGACTCCTAGAATAGCATCCAATGTTTTCCAAACGCTGCGTTCTTCCACAGACATCTGTGCTGGTAGAGAGCACTTTTCCCAGCCCATCAGGGCGCGTCTGCTCTATGCGTTATTTATTAGCTTCATCCTTGACAATCGGCACACATGGTACACATGCTATTACGTGATCCCTACCCATATTTTCCAGTCCTGTTTCTCACAAGCAGAGGATTTCTTCAGGGGCTTTCCCAGATTCCACTTTTAGAACAAGGTGAAGAAAGAGGACAGTGTGCAAGACTTGATGTGCTTTGATATATAAAGTGCTTTGATTCCCCCACCACCTTTAAATAGAAGACAATTGCTGGGGGGGCCGAGTACCAAGTGAAAAATCCCTCCATCTCAAGCCCCAGAGGAGTGATGGATGGACAGAGTGAAGGTGTGGACCGCCTCAAGCCGGACGTGTGAATGTCAAGGGTTGTGGTGAACCTGTGAATCAGAGCTGTCTTAGCCAGAGGTAAGGTGAAAAAGAAACGACTTTCTGAGATGCGGTGATTGTCACATGGAAGTGGCCTCAAGAAACACTGCGAGAAATAAACAACCTGCAAAAAATGATTTTTTTTATAGTTTGTCTTGTTTTCGAGTACAAATATCTAAACATTCTTAAAGGGACAGTTCTCTCAAAAATTTAAATTATGTCATTAATTTCTCACCTTCATGTTGTTCCAAACCCCTAAAACCTTCGTTCATCTTTGGAACACAAATTAAGACACTTTTTTTTTTTTATTAGAATATGCATAAATTGGGATCACAAACAGGGAAAACAAACAAACAAACAAACAAAACAGACAGGCAAAACAAAACCAATACAGTCAGGAACCGATAGATGCTTGCATTTGTGTGTGTGCGTGTGTGCATGCGTGCATGTAAAGGTAACTGGGTGGACATGTCACAGTACATACTTTGGAAAACAAGAGATAGAGGGAAAAAAAGGAAGATATATATATGCAAATAAACATACATACATAAGTCAGTATATGAAAACAAATAACATAGATATAAATAAAACATAAATATAAAGAAATCAATCAGTGGTAAGGAGTGACTACTAATACTACTACTACTACAACGTCTACTACTACAACTACTACTTCAACAACCACAACTACTACTACAATCTCTACTTCTACAATAACTGCTACAACTACTTCAACCACAATTACTACTACAATCTCTACTACTACGATAACTGCTACTACTACTACATCAGAAACTTGAATAATGACAATGGTATAAATACTTGATAATAATGATAATTGTCAGAATTATGTATCTGTTCTGTTCTGTTTTCCCAGTGTTTTTCCCCCTCTGTTTCTAGTTTAAATGGTTTTATCCTTGTTCTCCCCCCTTTGGTTTAGTCCTTTTGGTTTAGTCTTGCCCATATTTGTATTTCCCCCTCGTCATCTTGTTCTCTCGTTTGTAGCCACGCCCTGTTTATTGTGTATTTAAGTCTGTGTCTGTTCATACCCCAGTGTCCATCGATGAAGTCTCATGGTGTTTGTCTGCTCCTCGTGGTTTGTTTTGAAGTTTCGTCGTGTTTGTGTTTCCCTGCCTTTTGTTTTGTTTCTTGATTTAATAAATTAGCGTTTTTTTTAATTCCCGTTTCCTCGTGTGTTCTCCTGGCTCCTCGTCTTCCCCGCACGTGTGACAATAATAAGATAACAGAAGGACAAATCAGAACAGTAATAATAGTAATGATAGCAAAAGTATGAGTAATAATGTTAATGATAGTAATGAAGAGGTGAGGGGAGGTTGGGAAATCAGGAAGAGGACTAATAATAATAATAATTAGAAGAAAAGGAAAGAGCAGAAAAAAAGGGAGGAAATAGAAAAAAGGAACAAACAGTAGAAAAAGAAGTAGAAGAGGAGGAAGGGAAGAGGAAAAACAATAGAGAGATAAGACGCAAAGGAAAATAATAATAATAATGATATTAATAATAATAATAAAAAGTAAAAACAAAAAAACAATATTACAATAATAATAATAATAATAATAATAATAATAGTAGTAATAATAAGATTGAAAGAGGTAAATAGTGATAATTATAGTATACTCATATTGATAATAATAAGAAAACAACAACATTAATAATTATATGAGGAGGTGGAAGTTATATGATCAGCCTTGAAGTGCATAGTGTGTGTCAGTTGCTTTGTGAAGCATTAAAAAGGTATGACGTTCAGCACGGATCAGTCCAGTGCAATGCCCAGGCCGCCATGCCCACGTCACCCTTACCCTGTGAATGAAGCCTTTTTTTTTTTTTTTTTTTTACTTCCCCCTCCCTCCTATTATTTTTATTTTTTTTCCTCTTTCAATCTGTTTTTTTTCTTCCTTCCTCTCTCCATCCTCTCTCTTTCCCCTTCCTTTCCCCTCCTCGAACCTGTTTTTTTATTTTTTAAATAAAAAAAGAAGAAAAAAAGATAATAGATATATAAATTAAGAGAAAACAGCAGAAATAGAACGAATAGAGTAAATAGAAGAGGGGAAATAACGCAGTATGTATTTTTTTTTTTCTCCTTCCCCTTCTCTCTCCCTCCTCCTCCCCTTCTCCTCTCTCCCTTGGATATTTAATTTGAAAATTAAGACAATTTTGATGAAATCTGAGAGCTTTCTGACCCTGCATAGACAGCAATGCAACTACCACATTCAAGGCCAAGAAAGCTAGTAAGTACATCGTTAAAATAGTTCATGTGACATCAGTGGTTCAACCGTAATTTTATTTAGTTTACATTTTATTTTAGCTCAGAAAGCTCTCAGATTTCATCAAAAATATCTTAATTTGTGTTCCGAAGATGAATGAAAGTCTTACGGGTTTGGAACATGAGGGTGAGTTTTCCTTTTAAAGTGAACTTTCCTTTTTAATCAATATACATTTACTTTAGTTTAATTTAATAATTATCAATACTACCAATAATTCCTTGTTTTAAAGCAACAGTTCATCCAAACATCAAAATTTGCTGAAAATGTACTCAACCTAGGACCATCCAAGATGTAAATGACTTTGTTTCTTCATCGGATTTGGAGAAATGTAGCGTTATCGTCTTAGCCAGAGGTAAGGTGAAAAAGAAACGACTTTCTGGGATGCGATGGTTGTCACGTGGAAGTGGCTTCAAGAAACACTGCGAGAAATAAACAACCTGCAAAAAGGGATTTTTTTCTGGTTTATCTTATTTTCGAGTACAAATATCTGAACATGCTTAAAGGGAGTTCACCCAAAAATGAAAATTCTGTCATTAATTACTCACCTTCGTGTCATGCTAAACCCCTAAGACCTTCGTTCATCTTCTGA
Source organism: Garra rufa (assembly GCF_049309525.1). Lineage (NCBI taxonomy): Eukaryota > Metazoa > Chordata > Actinopteri > Cypriniformes > Cyprinidae > Garra > Garra rufa. The sequence goes on along the minus strand of NC_133363.1, from coordinate 5,257,066 downwards.
ACACAAATGAAGACATTTTTGATAAATTCTGAGAGCTTTCTGACCCTGGATAGACAGCAATGCAACTACCATGTTCAAGGCCCAGAAAGGTAGTAAGGACATCGTTAAAATAGTTCATGTGACATCAGTGGTTCAACCATAATTTTATTTAGTAATTTTTTAGCTTATTTGATTATTTTAGCTCAGAAAGCTCTCGAATTTCATCAAAAATATCTTAATTTGTGTTCTGAAAATGAACAAAAGTCTTACAGGTTTGTAACAAATGAGGATATGTAATTAATGACAGAGTTTTAATTTTTAAGTGAACTATTTATTTAAATCAATATACATTTACTTTAGTTGCCTTTAATAATTATTATCATTGATAATAATTCCTTGTTTTAAAGGGACAGTTCACCCAAAAATGACCATTTCCTAAATACTTACCCTCAGGCCATCCAAGACGCAGATGATTTTGTTTCTTCACCAGATTTGGAGAAATGTGTCACTCCATCACTTGCTCACCACTGGATCCTCTGCAGTGAATGGGTGCCGTCAGAATGAGAGTCCAAACAGCTGATAAAAACATCACAATGATCCACAAGTAATCCACACCACTCCAGTCCATCAATGAATGTCTTGTGAAGTGAAAGGCTGTGAATTTGTAAGAAACAAATCCATCATTGATGTGTTTAAATTTTAAATCATTGCTTTTGGAAAAGTCCATAATGCATAATAATGCCTCCTCTAGTGGAAAAAGTCCATCTTCTGTTGTCCTCTCAAATCAAAATCCAACAAAATATTTATCTAAAACTGTTTAGACTGTTTCCTCTTGTAAACAGTACTTGATCTGTGCATATTTCTCTTTGGACCAGACTACTTTTTCACTGCAGAAAGCAATATTACGAGTAGGGGTCTTATATTTTAGCTGGAAGCAACGGTTTAAAGTAAACACGTCTTAATAATGGACTTTCTTACAAACATCCAGCTTTTCACTTTTCAAGATGTTCATTGATGGACTAGAGTAGTATGAATTATTGTGATGTTTTCATCAGCTGATTGGACTCTCATTCTGATGGCACCCATTCTCTACAAAGGATCCATTGATAAGCAAGTGATGTAATGCTACATTTCTCCAAATCTGATGAACAAAAACTCATCTACATCTTGGATTGCCTAAGTCTGGGTAAATTTTCAGCAAATGTTAATTTCTTGAAGCAAGAAGCCACAAAATTTTGCTAGATTTTTCAAGAAACAAGACTTAATATCTTTTGTCGGTTTTCTTCTCAAACAACTGTATGTTGTTTTAAGAATGTTTAGATATTCACTGGAAGAAAGACAAAAATACTCAGTAAGAAAATATTTTTGCTGTGCAGCGGAAAGCAGCTCAGAGAATGTGTCTTTGCCATGAATGATTGACGTGCATCTAATCGGTAGAATTAATATGTTAAATAGGTTAATTACGTGCAAAAGCAGCTCATGAGTGTCACATGAAGATGAACATAATTACGATGTACGCGATAATGTAGCCATAAATTTAGGCACCGAATCAGAACTAGCACATCAGTTAAGTTGGGCAGTGATGAGGTCGCAGCATGAGATTGTTTCTGTCTAAGGCAAGCACAGCCGTGAAAATACCCAGCGTTCACTGGGGCCTGCGGGCTGGTCTCCATTAACCCGAATCTGCTGTACTGTCAGCAGCAAACTGACTGTCAGCAGCCAAGATAAGAAAAAAAAAGAAAAAAAAAAACAATAACAACAACAGAACTAGGAAGTGATTTAATTCCAAACGGAGCCTGTCTCCCAAAGCAAGTCTGTAGGCCTGTATTACTTTCTTCCAAGTCTACAAATCTGATATTGTGTCTTTCCCTTGGGGCAACATGTCAGAAGTGACGTCCAAATGAAGGCACCTAAAAAGACGCTCGGTTGGCATAAATAAGTGCGTAATGGTGCTAATTTAACACGGTTGGAGCGGACGCTCGGCTAGCTGATGAATTCGTTATTTCGCAAATCCAATAAATGACATATGAGCTTAACTGCCAGTGTTAAGGCATTTATAATATCGATGGATGAGGAGTCGATAGCAGCCTCCATGCAGGCTCATATAATATCACTTGTGTCAAAAAAGAAGAGCGAGCATCGAGAGGGAGGGGGAAATCAATGGCCATTGGCGATATTAAAAGAAACACGCGGATTCTTAACTAATGGAGATAAAGAGGTTAGAAACATCTCAATTGAACGACCAGACCGGGCCCGGCTTTAATCTGTATAAGATTAAACCCTTGTTAGTTTGCTAATTATTTAGCCGTGTCTTTATTAACTGTTGACAGTGCCAAAGTGGCCCCAACCATAAACACGGCAAAAGGAGTGAATATTTCACAGCGTGGCAGAGGAATCGTATAGCGCATAGTGCCCTGCTGCCAAGCGCTGCGATCGATTAATGGGGAAAAAAAAGCCGGGACTTGTCTCTAATTGAAATAAATTTGGTATAGATAGACAAACAACTGGCCTGGTGGAACGAACTTTTACAGCGGTGAGTGGAGCCAGAAACATTTTCTCACCTTTCATCCTAATGGCTTATTGTCAGCGTGCTCGGCAAATAAAAAAGAATTGTTTTTTTTGGTAATGGATTGATATCAGGGTGAGAAGTGTCCTACTTTTTTCTGTGGCAGACATGGTGGTCAAGGAAAGCTGAAGGGAGGTTTCATGCAAAACAAAAGCTATTATTTATTGTACAAATGAAATGTCACATTATATTAGATAAATATTTAATATGCATTAATATTAAACCTGAAAATGATTTATTTAAGCTCAGGAAAATATCATGCATATCAATCAAGAATATATTTGACTTGACATATTTTTTTTTATGTTTATATAGAATTCTTTATATATATTGTTTTCTTCTTTCTTTCTTTCTTTCTTTCTTTCTTTCTTTCTTTCTTTCTTTCGTCCCATCTTTCTTTCTTTGTTTCTTTGTTTCTTTCTTTCTTTAATTCCATCAGTCTTTCTTTCTTTCTTTCTTTCTTTCTTTCTTTCTTTCTTTCTTTCTTTCTTTCTTTCTTTCTTTCTTTCGTCCCATCTTTATTTCTTTAAATATCACATACAATGAATGAATGAGTAAATTATCAATCAGCATTAAAATTACAAATCTGGAAAACTCTGTAAAAAATCATGCATATTAACTTAAAATGTAAAAAACATTTATGTATTAAGCATTATTGTAAAAATTGATATCATGGACAATCAGCATCTTTCATATATATCTAAATAAATAAATAAATAAAATTAAACCTAAAAATCTGGAAAGCTCTGGAAAACAATAATGATACCAGCATTTCATTGTTGTTTTGTTGTGTGCATCTAAATACTATCTATAAAAATAAAAGCTATATTATTACTTTGCAAAAATGACTGTCTGACTGTACACATTATTACTTATTAAACAAACAAATACATTATTGCATGAACAAATTAATCAATATAAATACAATACATTAAATATTATTTTGAATATTATCTTACTTGTAGAATCCACAGAGATGCACATTGACCAATCAGAATGAAGTATTTCAGAGATTCCCCTGATTGCAAATAGGCCTCCATCACTAACAGAAAAAAATAAAATAAAAATAAAAATAAAAAATAACAAGACACTCTTATTTCTTATTGAGACAAAGAGAAAGAGGGGTGGGAGGACTAGAATGGTTGCAAACACACAGACGGTGACAAAACATGAGCTTTAGTGTGTGAGATATACTAAGGAGAAAGAGAAGTAGTCATATTTGCTTCTTAAAAATAAATATGCATTCGCGTTATATCCTACTGCAGCACAACACCTATTTTATTGCTTTATTTTATTTTATTTTGATTCCTTTTGCCACTTTTGTTGACAGGAAACAATATTTAGAGGCAAGCTCAATTGTCTTATTGAGCAATGCAGCATGACAGCACTTTCATTAAAATAAAATCTTAGAAAGGAATAACACACCTGAGTACAAAATGAAACGGAAAAGAAAAAAAAAAGATGAAATAAACTATGGAAGTGATACACTATATTAATCCATTTAACTTGACAAATTGTGCTCGAATTCCCTCAGTGGAAGTAAATTACATGTGCAATTCCTGAGGTATGATAGAAATTATTCACACATAAAACGAGCTCCAGTCATTACATTAGTAAATGCATTGTTCCAGACTCTATCTAGGCAGCAATCATCCTCTAAATTCTCATTTTCTGTCAATAAACAAAGCAATAATTTCTGTGTGATTATGTTTGATGGTGCCATATGGCTCCATCCCACTCTATGTAATAAATAATGAGTCACTCAATGGAAGGACGTTTGAGGAACATATTTACACCCTTGACACGAAAAGGATGATTTAATGAACGCAGGTTTAGTTGACGCTGAAATGCTGAATAAAATCACTGGGAAACTGGGAAGAGATGATAATGAAAAGAAATGATGACAAATAATTGGTTTCTTTCTGCCACCCAACACATTTTTGTCCTTTTACATTCAGCTTTTCTAATTAAAATGAGGATTTTATGTGTTCGTTAATTGTGTCAATAGAAGTTGTGTCGCTGCCAAGCGCATTTTATGCTAATATGCATTAGTTTTTCTGTGCTGTTGGTGTTTGCAGACCACGAACAGCCAGCAAATGCAATGTAGGCCTGTGTAATGAAAATTCACTACATGATTTGCTCTTCAGTGTGTACTTGGTAAATTGCTAAGCTTCTTGACGAGGCCAGACATCACAGCTAATGGCTTATTTGAATATGAAAATAGAGCAGTTTCTAAATATCTCTGGCCAAAAAATAAACGCAGGGAGTTCATTGCAGGCAATAAATTTGGCATGAAAGTGGATCTTTGACCAATGAAATACTCTGAAATCCAAGTCAGTGACACAAATGTAGTACTTAATACTTTAAATGGCATTACCATATTGGAGTTTAGCTATACAAAGTCTATTCTATACCTTCTGTAATAAGGTTGCTTTGTGCTTTTGGAGATTTGCCATGTCAGCAGACAGGCAAGGACAATTGTTTCGGTTTCAAACCAGAAATAAACTAAACAAGTCCCTAACCACAATCGGTTTTGTCTGCGTGCGGAGAAAGATTAATGTGTTATCAAAGCAAAGAATGGTAAAATTCATCTCTGTAGTGTTATTCCGACCAGATTAGTTTTCCGAACGGCATCTGAGTTACATTTATTAACAGAGGATGTCTGTGATTTGTGTATTGATTCAGACTTGGATTTCTGAAGTTATTGCTAAAGTGGGAGTATCTGTCTGTATGTGTGCATTCATGCATCACAAAAACATTTAAATAAGGCATATGATTTATTATGGTTTAGGAACACTTTACAATAAGGTCCCATTAGTTAATGCATTAGCTAAAATTTAGTAAGCAATTCATTTGTGAATTAAAAGTGAGTTAATAAAAACTCACCCTATTAGTAAATGCTGAAATTAACACTAACTAAGATTAAATCATGTTTTTTTGTTAACAAATTAAAACTTAAATCAAATTAAAACATCATAAGTCGCAGGGGTATATTTGTAGCAATACCCAACAATATATTGTATGGGTCAAAATTATCGTTTTTTTTTTTTTTATGCCAAAAATCATTAGGATATTAAGTAAAGATCATGTTCCATGAAGATATTTTGTAAATTTCCTACCGTAAATATATCAAAACGTTATTTGGATTAGTAATGTGCATTGCTAAGAACTATATTTGGATAACTTTAACAATGGAATGCAAGCAACTTGGGCTATGAGGTTCTTCAACCTTCCTCCAGAGTCTAGGACCTTGGTTTCCAAATGAAATACAAAAAGAGGACTTTGGACCACTGGGCAACAGTCCATTTCTTCTTCTCTTTAGCCCAGATAAGACGCCTCTGATGTTGTCTGTGGTTCAGGAGTGGCTTAACAAGAGGAATCCACTCAACTTTCTGCTAACATGCTTGGATACAGCACTCTGTGAACAGCCAGCTTCTTTGGCAATGAATGTTTGTGGCTTACCCTCTTTGTGAAGGGTATCAATGCTTGTCTTCTGGACAACTGTCAGATCAGCAGTCTTCCCTATGATTGTGTAGTCTAGTGAACCAAACTGAGAGACCATTTGAAGGCTCAGGAAACCTTTGCAGGTGTTTTGAGTTAATTAGCTGATTAGCATGTCACCATATTCTAACCCTGCTGAAAAAAACAGCATATGCTGGTTAGGTATGTTTTGGTGCTGGGATGCTGGTTTTAGCTGGTTTATGCTGGTCCTTTGCTGGTTTATGCTGGTCCCTTGCTGGTTTTTGCTGGTTTATGCTGGTCATGTTGCTGGTTAATGCTGGTCCTTTGCTGGTTTATGCTGGTCCTTGACCAGCAACATGACCAGCATAAACCAGCAAAGGACCAGCATAAACCAGCTAAGGACCAGCATAAACCAGCAAAGGACCAGCATTAACCAGCTAAGGACCAGCATAAACCAGCAAAGGACCAGCATAAACCAGCTAAAACCAGCATCCCAGCACCAAAACATACCTAACCAGCATATGCTGGTTTTTTCAGCAGGGAATTTGTTGAGACTGGTGGGTTTTTGTTAAATGTGAGCCAAATCATCACAATTAAAAGAACCAAAGGCTTAAACTTCAGTCTGTGTGCACTGAATTTTTTGAATTTATACACAATTTGAGTTGAATTACTAAAATAAATTAACTTTTCTACGACATTCTAATTTATTGAGATGCACCTGTACATACAGTATATGACTGTTTTTGTGGTCCAGGGTCACATTTATTTCTGCATGATATGTAGTGGACAAATAAATTGTTAATTAAATTGTACCCAACGTGGCTATTGCAAAGCAATTGTGCTGTTTCCGAGTTTTTACTCTTCTTACTGTTTTAATTTAATTTTGGATGGGATTCCAGCAGTACTTGAAACACCACACCAACTATTGTTTTACATTTATATTCATGTATCTGGCAGATGTCAAAAAGCAATGCATTTAAGGTACACATTTACATTTTATCAGTTCTTGTCCTCTATGGGAATTGAACCCAAGACCTTATTTTTTCTATTGTTTGATAGACAGGAAAGCTCAAAAAAAGTTGCAAGAAAGGTCTAAACTTCTAATAAAGATGTAACAGGTAGCAAAACAACAAATGTAGTTTTAGTTTTGGTATTCAACAAAGGTCAAGATAAACTCAGAAGCGCTGTGAAAAAGTAATACCGCAATCACAGACATTCCTAACGGGACTGGATTAGATTTCTCAGAGGAGTCCTGAGTCAGCCCAAAAACTGTAGGTAATTTGTGCCGTAATTTTACCTAAGAAAAACACAGACTTGTTCGATTAGGACAGGATTAAACTCAGACGGTATGTCTCAGAAATTGACCTGATCTACTGAGGAACAACTTTTCTATTCTGAATAGGACTTATGAGTAGGGTACAACGGGGCTAAGAAAAACCCTGAGGAAAAAAAAAAAAAGTGCTTTTCACTGTGGCCAAAGTGTATGATTGCAGAAATATATATAAGTTTGTATTGAACATTTATGGAGCAACAGATTTTGTGTGAAAATAAATCACACAAGTTGTTTATTTTGTTTAAGAATCTTAAATAAATGTGGCTAGGGTGGTAAAAGGCACATACAAATACTTTAATGTTTTTTTTTTTATATATATAATGTCTGAGTTCATACTTGTTCGAAACAATCACTTTAGCAAAGTTTATACTATTTTCTGCTTATTTTGATTAAATAAAACATTTTTTTTGTTACAGTGCTGTAAATTGAAATAATACTATGGTATTTTGTATCCAACTTATATAGTTTCATTGTAAATAAATATTAATAATAATTTCTTTCATTTTAATAAATGTACCATTAATACAGATGATGCATCTATGTTTTTCTCACTAACATGAACATGAAAAATTATCCCACTCGCAATCACAACTTTATGTTGACGTTAATGTGCATTCAATTCGCAAATGCAATATTTCCAACACAACTTAAACGCATCAGAAGTCACATTGTCCCACCAGACGAGATCTCTCTTTTCCCCTATCACACACATTTTACCTCTCTCTTTCTTTCTTTCTCCGTTTTCTCCAAGATCTATTTCCTCAGGGAGAATGGGGGTGCTGGGTAAAAGAAGACAAGAAACTTTCAGACACACTACATTACTTTTTCATCAGCACACGGCAGCAGGAGACTCCTGAACGTGAGCGTGTGCGCGTGAACAGCGGGATGTCCCCCCATCGTATCACCAGCAGGCCCTTTCCCACTTCATACTCACAAAATTGCATATTCCCAGAGATACTATGACTGCACCTCTGATCTCACGAAAGTTTGAGACACACAACATGCCAGCATACTCCCAGCCTGTAAACTCACTCAGCTGTATTGTAAGGTCAACACACACTAACAGAGGGCACACCGTTCTGTTTTGAGTTCAGCGGGGTTACAGTATCCTTCAGGTCCAATACGCTGATATGAATAAAGTGATCACTGGAGGTCTTACGACAGGACATTTGTCGGTAAACTCTACTGGGAAAGACTGTTTTTTGCACTACTTTTTTTGCAGAAAATGTGAGCGGTGAAACCACTGTCATGCAGGGTCTTGTGTGTGTGTCGCTAAGACATTGCTAGGAGGTCTGAGAGTTTTTAGTGCTCAGCTATGCGGTTTCTAAACTGTTTTGGGTGGTTGCTAGGCAGTTACTTACCACCCCTGTGATAAAGAAGTGTGCTTAATTGTAATGAATGTGTGCTTGAAGTACACTGCAGACACTGCAGGTGAATAGGGTAATATACCTATATATGAATAGGGTAATACCTATATGAATAGGTGAATGGGGCAGCCGTGGCCTAATGGTTAGAGAGTCGGACTTGTAACCCAAAGGTTGCAGGTTCGAGTCTCAGGTCCGGCAGGGATTGTAGGTGGGGGGAGTGAATGTACAGCACTCTCTCCACCCTCAATACCACGAGGTGAGTCCCTTGAGCAAGGCACCGATCCCCCAACTGCTCCCCGGGCGCCGCAGCAATGGCTGCCCACTGCTCCGGGTGTGTGTTCACGGTGTGTGTGTGTTCACTACTGTGTGTGTGCACTTGGATGGGTTAAATGCAGAGCACAAATTCCTTGTATGGGTCACCATACTTGGCCTCACTTCACCCCCTTTCCTTTCCTTTCCTAATAAAAAAAAATAGTTATCACCTTGCTTACCCAGTTGATTGACTACATTGATAATTGCAAAAAAAATTGTATTACAAGTTTTCTAAAATGTTAGGTTTAAATATGCAAATGAGGCATTATTTAATGAAATATGTGCTAATTTGCATACATTTCTAGTAGTGATGCGCGGGTCGGGGTTTTTTTCAACCCGCGGGTCCCGCAATTATGAAATTATTTGGCCCGCCCCAGCCCGCCCCAGCCCGCCCCGCAGTACTGTGTCTATTTTTACAACCCGCCCCGCCCCGCACCCGCGACAATTAAATAGACATACTATGCATTGTAATGCAAATGAAAACCGAAAGTGATTTCGCCCTTTAAACTGGCAACAATACTGTACGATTATGAATATGAACCATAAATCAAATCATATTAATAACAAGATAATCAGTGGTGTAACGTTAGTGGTGCCGGAAGAAATGTGGGTATATATGCTTCATTTATGAATATCGGTTTGAACTTTCTATTTGAACGCATTCGTTTACTGGATCCTTGGACTGAAAGGTTTAAAGGTTCACTGGTTTAAGGAAGTTCTGATCATGAAAATCTGCTTCTTTTTATTTGTAAGATATTGTGTTCGTTATTATGTACTGTTTAAAATGACTAGGGTGCAGGACGCAGCGGGCGCAATACATTTCAAAGCAAGCCGGCGCCACAGTCCTGACCAGGGGCGTCGTAGTTGGGTGAAAAGGGTGACTAAATTACCAGGGCCCCAAGTGGGGGGAGGGCCCCTGAGGAGTGAAATTTTATTTTCTTTTAAATATAATTTTAAGATCACAATAAATGTTGTTAACTAATGTAAATCAGTGATGCGCGGGTCAATGTATAAACAACCCTAATCCGACCGACGTTTTCAACTAACGCAACTCGGACCGCAAAAAAAAGAAAAAAAAAAAAAAAAAGAAAGAAACTATGGAACCCGACCCGCTTCCTGTCTAATATTTGCGACTGACACAGCGATTATATGCGGCTATATGCGGTGGAGATGCGTTCACTGTCAAACATCATTTGGCATTAATTAGGTAATTTTGTCAAAATAAATGTTCTTGATTGCAAGAAAAATACAGATTGTTCTTGTTGTGATTTATTTTGTCTTTCCTTTATACATATTTAAATAGTTTCGTTTTTGAAGTACTCTAAATTATGTCAGTGATTCTACGCGATTAAATATGATCAAGAATTATTTTATTTCGATCTACAGTGTAATAAGAGTTTAGAAAAAGATTAGCCAATAGCCATAAATAATATATATATATATATATATATATATATATATATATATAGACTACAAGCTTATTCCTTTTTTCTTAACTTTTAACTTCTTTTAAAAATTATCAAGAATATTAAATCAACTTAATAGGCTAGGTTAACGAATTTTCTTATACAAACATAATGAATGCAATTCAAAACGAAGTTTTTATAGATAAATTCAGGAATTATGAATATGACAAAAAAATATTATTTTATATATATTAATTGTATAGCTATAATAGTTGTATCAAATGAATAAGGAAATTATAGTGCCTTGAATTTATTAAGTAATGTTTAATTTCGTTCGTTTCGCTCTCTGGAAATGTAAAGAAAAAATACAGTTTTTACTTGGAATTCGTTTTTAATCCCTGGTTTTAAACAAGCATATACATGAGATCATTTATATGTTATTGCTTGAATAAACGTTTAAAATAGTGCTAGAAATTTTATAATTAAGGAAATTAAACAGACCTAGGCATTTGAAAAGACATAGTGAAATGTGTCTAATAATTCCAAAAAGAAAGAGAAGCATTGGACATAATCAAGATATTCGAGACATTTATTAGGAATACCATTTTCTTAACAATTTAAGATGCTGCATGTGTTTATCAGTCTAATCGAAGTGTGCGTCTCTCCTGCGACTTTCCAAACAAAAATCCCACCCCCTCTCAGAAAATACATACAACTGACATTACTATATGCGTTTAAAAGTAGCCTATTAAAATGGTACAATGGCATTGATCAGTTCAACGTGTTGGGAAATCGGGCATTTTGTCCCGCGTCAGCATTTATTCAACAGTTAATAGCGCTCAACATTCAAAAGGTAAATATTATTCAGCCAATAAAGTGTAGGTCTATGTATTTCATAGAAATAGTCTAGTACTATACAAACTACAAAGGTTTAATTGTCATCTTTATTTCAGGGACGTAGTACGCGAAACCCCCCCCCCCCCCCCTTTTTTTTTAGTGGGGGGGGGGGGGCTTAGCCGAGTCAGTGCACAGGGCCCAGAATTCCCAGCGACGCCCTTGGTCCTGACTACATCATTGCTGTCTTTATTGTGTGTTTTTAGCGAATATTTACATTCATTCACATATGACTGGATGTGGTTGACTGTCATGATTTTGGCTAATGCAGGATAATGCGCATCAGAGGAGATTTAAATACGCATAGCACCAGGCCTGCAGAGCCGAAAGCGTTCGCTTGATGCGCTTGTGGCTGGCAGCGGGAGCTGCTTGGCGCTTTCGTGACGTGACGTGTTGATAACCTTATTAAAGAACTTAATAAAATATGAAAATAGATATTCCCAAATATGTAATATAGGCTATAGGGGATTGCACGCAACATACATTGATTTTTTTAAATTTTATTTTGTTTTTAATGACCCGCCCCAACCCGCCCCGCAAATAAAGTGACAGTTTCTTTACCCGCCCCAACCCGACCCGCGGGTTACCCGCGGGGTCCGCGGGTTATGAGACGACCCGCGCATCACTAATTTCTAGTACAAAAATCTAAACAGTGGATGAAGTCAGTTTCAGAGTCAAAAGTTTTTACAGAGGGAATTTTGGGTATCTCATTTTGTCACGCCATAATTCTGAAAAAACAAATCCCTCTGTAAAAACTTTCAGGATATAGACAGGAATAAAAATGTAAAGTTTGGTGTGTGTAAGTGTTACTGAAGTGGAGATTTATGGTTTAGTGTAATAGAAAATTTTTTTAAAACTTTAAACTTTAAAAAATATACATTGTAATTGAAATCTATTGACACAAATAGATAAAGTGCTATAAAAGAAACAGTGTTTTTTGGATGTTTTCTTTTCACTAGCCTGAGAAAAAAAAAAAAAAAAAAAAAAAAAACTTTACGAAAAAACCAAAAAGCCCAAAATCTAAAACTTGATAGGTGCATGAAAAAACATAAAACACACTTTTCTGAAAGTGTTAAAAAACTGTTTTAATAGTCTCTAAATAACATACTAAAACACATTGATTCTAATTGTAACTGTGTGTTATCCAATATTACATTTAAAGTTAAGGTATTTTAAATGTAATAAATTGCAAATTCGTCATTACAAATGTTTAATTATATATTGCTGAAGTGAAAGCATTTAAAAAAAATGAAATTATAAAAAAAATGTGTAAAGTTTAAGTTTAATGTAAATAAAAATGTACTATACTAAAAAAGGTTTTATTTTATGTCAAATAAATATTTTACAAAATATTTTAGAATTTTAAACTATATAAAAGTTAATACCCCTAGTTTCACAGACAAGGCTTAGGCCTAGTCCCAGTTTAAAATGCAAGTCTGTTTTAAATTAAAGAAACTTGGCTTATTGATCGTGAAATATATCAGTGTCATTGTTTTGACTTGAGATGCACACCAGTAATGTTTTAAAGACAATATAATTTATAAAAATTACTTTAATGTCCTAATTGAACTATGACCTAAACCTGGCTTAGTCTAAACCCTGTCTGTGAAACCAGACCATATAGTTGTATATTAAAGTTTTTATATATATATATATATATATATATATATATATATATATATATATATATATAAAAATCAAAGTCATCTGTCTAAAGTTATGTTCCAAATGTGTTAATATCACAAAAACTAAGGTTCCTGTAAGATTTTATTTAGGCGCTTCACCAAAAATAGCTACCAGGTGACACTCCATTGAATTATTGATTGATTGATTGATTGATTGATTGATTGATTGATTGATTGATTGATTGATTGATACCTTTTCCTGTCACAAATGTATAAAATTCTGTCACAATGTTACTTCTATCGTAAAATAACCACCAGATATGGAACCTTGAGACCTTTCCACCATTGCAATGTTGCAATGTCTGATTTCAAAACTGTTTTCACAGGGTGAATTTTAATTATTTAAGCTTTCAAATGATATATTATTTTACTAAAATATGTGATAGGGAAAAAAGTGTCCCAAGCTTCAAGCGCACTGACATATAGTGCAACTGCACCTTTGGTGACCCGAGTTCGAGTCCTGACTTGCGGTCTTTTGTCAATCTCATTCCCACACTTTACTGTCATTCTCTACTGTACTGTCTGTAATGCATTAAAAAAGTGCCAACATGTACTTCTTTTTCACCAGGGAAGTCAAAGGCACCCACACCTGCTTAGAAAGCAGCATTAATAATATACATATGTACATAAATCATGGTCAGAACCTTACTGCAATTATCAGTTCTGTGTTTCTGTGAGTGGGCAGTAAAGGCTGAAAGACTCAAAGACTCAAAGCCAAAGCCAGCAGGTTTGTAGAGGCATTAGATAAGTGGGAATGGATGGGGGTGATCCCTTCATTTTGTCGTCCCTTGTAATGATCATACACAGGGAAATGAGTTCCTCCATCAGAGAAGAAAGACTGGCCTCCAGCTGCAGGTCACACGTCACTGTCATCCACCTCTCGCACCCACACACTTGTAAAGGACGTGTTTGTGAGCAGGTGAGAATGAGAACATGTGAGAGTGAGTGGGGCATCAACACTGCAATCTCAGGGTGTCAGAAAGAAAGGAATCAAAGTTCACATTACACCAAAGCTTCTGGGAGGGCCAACATTGAAAGAATGTTCCAAAGTTGTTCTTAAAGTGTTAGTTCAGCCAAAAATTAAAATTAGCCCTTTATTTACTCACCCTAAAGCCATCCTAGGTGTATATGACTTCCTTCTTTTAGATAAATCCATTCAGAGTTATTAAAAAAAAAAAGGTCCTGGCTCTTTAAAAGCTTTATTCTGGCAATGGGCGGGTGTATCTCTTCAACCGGTCAAAGTGCATCCATCCATAATGGTATCCATCCATAATGGCCACACATGGCTCCAGGGGGTGAATAAAGGCCTCCTGTAGTGAATCGATGCATTTTTGTAAGAAAAAATCTCCATATTTAAAACGTAATAGTCACTATAATCTAGCTTACACTCACTGTTGTACATGGAAGCAGCTTTAGGCAAATGACGTAGGATGTACAACAATAAGTGCAAGCTAGATTAAAGTGACCATTACGTTTTAAATATGGAGATTTTTTCTCACAAAAACACATTGATTTGCTACAGGACATCTTTATTCGCCTTTGGGAGCCACGTGAGGCACTTTTTATTATTGATGGATGCACTTTATTGGACTTGTTTTGATCTGTTGAAGTGAAACACCCTCCTAATAAAGCTTGAAAGAACCAGGACATTTTTTAATGTAACTCTGATTGGATTCGTCTGAAAGAAGGAAGTCATATACGCCTAGGGTGGCTTAAGGGTGACTAAATAATGGGATAATTTTCATTTTTTGGTGAACTAAACTTTTGATAAACATACACTCTTAAAAATAAAGAGGCTTTAAAAGGTTCTTCACAGCGATGCTTTAAAAAACATCTCTTTCTTGCCTTTTTATAATTTTGAAGAACCTTCTTTCACCACAAAGACAATTTTGTGAAACACCTTTATTTTTAAGAGTGTAAAGGCTGAAATACTCTAAATTACTTTTTAAAATCTGAACAGACTGACTTATAGACATAACAAATGAAAACAATATGTTCTAAAATTAAAACTTTGATGCTTAAAACATCAAACATGCTAGATATCCTCTGAATGGATTTAATCATAGTCTGAGTCTAAACACTCAAAGTCTATGCTCATCATAATGTGATTTTCTGTCAAATCTGGAGACTGGATCTGACTTTTGTCCACTTGTGGCAACTCCTCCAGACTGTAAATTGGGCCAAAAAGCATGTTATAAGTGGCAGCACTGCCATCGAACCATCTTAGTTGTACCAGGTATTCTGCCTTCTACATTTTAAAAAAATAAAGGTTCTTTATTGGTTCCATGAAGGACATGGAACCATTAACATCCATAGAAACTTTTCAATGCACAATGGGTTCGTTAAAGTGGAAAACAGACTCTTCAAATTATTAAAATGTCCTGTACACTTAGAAAAATAAGACTGTTCACTGAAAGTTTCTTTGGAGAACAAAAAATATTTTTGTTTTTTCTTCTGTGGAATCACTTTGAAAACTCGCCATTTTAAAAATGTTAATAAAAAAAAATAATCATATTTTAGCTGTAGGAACTAACCTCTGATGACCATCATTGATATTTATTGATATAGCAGCCTACAGCAGTCAGTATGTTGATGCATTGGTAGGAAACAATCCTATTAAACCATATTTAATTCACCACAGAAAAAAAAACGTTTAAGCATCTTTTTTCTTTCTAAAATTCACCAAATCTATTGGTAAAAGTTGCTTAAAAGATGCTTTAAAATAAAGTTTCTCTTTATTTTAATTTGTTGTTACAACACAGAGCACAGCTGTATATCACAGCTTGTATTTTTTCACGTTCGGTATTTTTGTCTTCTTTTAAAACTATCAACTTTCACAGAACATGAATTTACTTGAAAAGAAAACTCTGTAAGAGAACATGACTTATTTTTAGAGAATTTATATTGAATTAAATTTATTTGTCATAAACTTCCCAAAAAATTGTTGTGCTCAAAACAAGAGAATGATATTACCAGTGGGAAAACAGAATAAGAAAAGATATAATCCTCTGAAAACATCATTTCTTACATAATTTAAGAAATGAAAACATGTTTTCATATCTTTACTGGAAAATAATGACAATATATTAATTATGAACATTATTTTTGCACTGTAGGGAAAGGAAACCGAAAAAGAAAGGCAAAAAGACAGAGAGACAAAGTAATAAAGTATAAGGAAAAAAAGAAAGACAGAGGCACTTGAGGCAAGAGAATTAGGCAAATGGAGAGACTAAAGAGAGGAAGAGAGAAAACGCAGGGGGTGAAGTGGAAGGGGAAAAAAGTCCTAAAAATATAAGTCCACAGAGGTTTGTGTGACAGTAGGGGTTAAGCAATCCAAAGGCTGCAGGCAATCACTCAATTTCAGACACGCTCAGAGCCCTTCGGTGCGAGGGGAGCAAGGCGCATAAAGAAATTTAACAACTTAATGTTTTATGGCCGACGGAAATGAGATCCTTACGGGGCAGCGCCAGGAAGGGAGGTTGCCAGAGAGTCTCTCGCAAATATTCGCATAAACACACATTTGTAGTCCCCCATTATCAAACACCCCGGCACATACATATTCAAATATGGGTCAGTCATATTATATGAAGCTCCTGCCCTTTCTTTTTCTCATTTACCAACTCTTTCTTCCTCGATTTCACACTGTATCTCGAGGCGAGACTTGCTCCACAGCAGGAGAACACTGGGTTTTATTGTAAATAGTCCAATGTGCACCATTGTCTGTCGAGCTAGGAGATGAATACGGAAGTACTGCTGAATGAGGCCTTGTTAGCAAATCAATAGTGCAGACATCTCTAAACCTTGTCCTTGAAATGTACTCCTCCTTTGTTTTCGTAGGGCGAACAAATGCAGGAGATTTGAGAGGACGCTTTCCTCATTCATATCCATCTCTTTCTCCGGCTCACAATTCATCATAATTCTTCTTATGCTGTTAAACGATTATAATACATGCATGTCTCAAATGTCACGTGTTGGTTACACACTGACATATCGGAGGAATCAGGCGGGTAATCTATCAGAAAATGTAGCTGCGTTAAACCCACTGATGCCTAGCATATGTCTGAGTGAAATAAGGCACTGCGCTTGTGCGAAAAACAACATCCGCAAGAATATACGATTTAAGATGCGCTTATCGCTGTCAGATTAAAGGCGACATTGGTAATTGTTCTGTAATTAGCGGTGTTTCTGCTGAGGTTTTGATAAGAACACTCCGTTCAGGAAGGATATCATGCTTGGTTGTAATTGCACACGTGGGATGGTGTATTTTTAGACACTCCAACTTCAGAAAAATCAAGAGATTTGCTTTAATCATTAACATTATGACACAGAAAAGGAGGGAGAGTGCAGATAACTGTGACAGAAAACAGCAAAATGGAGATTATGAGACGATGGCTGAGAACGGCACACGATAAGAGGATGTAAGGCCACATAATCTCCGCGCTGATAGCCCTGATGTGTCTTCAAAATCAATCTCCTGCAAAGATGTCCACAAACACAGAGCGGGGCATTCTGGCCTGGCTTCAGACGAGCTTTACAAAGGGGTGTCATGCAGCCATTGTTAAACATGACAAGATATTGATTTGCAAATATATTGGCGGCCAAAGATATTATTTAAATCGGATGCACATCTTTGCTCAAAAAGCCTCTCTGAAATGAAAATTCAAGCCAAACGAATGCAGTAAATAACAGTCGCGTTGAGTATTAAAACAGCGTGCTTGTGTTTGTAACAATGTGCCAATTGATTGGGTTGAGAGACAGGGATGGGAAGAACAATTAACTGCAGCGCTTTGGGAACTCTCCGCTTTGTAGCGCTGGATGAATAATGTGGGTCTGATTTTAAACACAGATTGAGCCGGTGGCTTCCTGACCGCTTTGCATAATAAGTACCATCAGGTTCTCTGGTCATGATTGAACTACCAGTGAATGCTTTGACAAAGCAGTTCATAATGATGGAGAAAACTGCAATTAACACCAAGTTAGAATCTTAGCTGATAATATCATCAAGATTTCAAATTAGTTGGTTCTCAGAAAGGAATTTTCATCAAGATTTTACAAACTGATATGAACAAACCTCCGACCCCGAGTATAAAAGTTCAGCACGTAACTCACTCCACATTGTTTAAGTCTCAGAGGTCTGATATTGCTTTTCTGGTAAGCGACAATAAAACAACAAGAAGAAGCAAACACACAGAAAAGAGAGACTCAGGGCAGTAAGCAATCACAGACAAATCACAAAGCAACATTCTAGAAACATTCAGCATAGCAACACCCTAGCAACCACCAACAACACCACAGCAATATTTTTAAAACACTCTGAAAACCTTGGCAACCACAAAGCAATGCCCTGGAAACCACTCACAACACCCTAGCGACTGAATAGCAACACCATGGAAAACAGTCACAAAACAACTGCACAGCAAAATTTCACCTTAGCAACCACATAGCAACACCCTGCCAACCACCCACAACTCCCTAGCAACTGCACATCCACATTTCACATTAACAGATGCATAGCAATGCCATGCCAATGCGCTCACAGCACCCTTGCAACTGCAAAACAACATTATCTCCCTGCAAACTGCATAGCAACACCATGGAAACCACTCACAACACCACAGCAATATTTTAAACACACTCTAAAAATCTTATCAACAACAGTACAGCAATGTCCTTGTAAACCTCCTACAACGCCCTAGCAACTGCACTGCAACATTCAACCTTAGCAGCCACATAGAAACACTATGGAAACCACTCACAACAACCTAGCAACTGCACAACAACATTATTTCCCTGCAAACCGCTTAGCAACACCATGGAAACCACTCACAACACCACAGCAACTGCACAAACCCTAGCAACACCACAGCAATATTCTACAAACACTCTGAAACATTAAAAACTGCATACTACAGCGACACCCTGGCAACTACCTACAACACCCTAGCAACTGCACAGCAGCGTTCTACCTTAGCAGATGCATAGCAACACCCTGGCAACCACCCACAGCCCCCTAGCAACTGCACAACAACATTTATAAATCAAATTTCTATTTGCAAACGCGTTCCGCAGTCTCATTATGCAACTGTTCTAAAGGTGAACTAGATGGTTTACTTCATTAATTACTAACAAAGAAACTATCCCTTTAAAATATCTGACTTGTGTAATGATAGCATAGTCTGTTTTGCAGCAGGAGTCCATCATGTTCTGTGATATCAATACAGTGAGTAGAGGCAAAAGTCAAGCAGTCAGTCGGCTCCTTTTTCACAGACATGACAGCGTGTCAGGTGGAAGCTACAGTACACCATCTACTTCCTGCCTTCTATCTTCTTGGTTGATGAGTGGGAATATTCTCTTTCAAAATCATAAGTGAGAAAAGTTCCTTATATTTGTCAGAGCTTTGCGTGGGCTTCAACCTTGACACGGAAGGGGGCTGGCGCATATGCAGATGGGCCTTTTATTTTGTTGTTGTTATTGTGCCTGTCTCCCTGTCTCAGCTGAGGCCAGTTAAATTAGCAGAAGAATAAATTACATCAATTGCGAGTGGAGTAGAAACAGCTGGGGCAAGAGAACAATGAAACCGGGACAGACGTACAAACAGGGGGTCCATAAAAAACAAGCTCCCCAGGCTTTTTTTCATTAAACGAGGAGTCAACGCTGAGGACGTGCAGACTTCCTGAATCTTTCTTCTCCTGTCAAGGCCTCACCTCGAGAGAGAATACACAGACGCTCTTCTGCAAAAGAACAGGTTGGATCGGAACTGAGTATCCTGACTAAAACGAGCTCTCCTCAATCACCGCACACCCTCAGTGTTAGCGCAGGTGTGTGTCTAATAACGGGCTTGTTAAGTTAGCACCTGTGCTTTATCCTACACGCCCAAATCAGACACCTCCTCCTCTGTCTCACTCTCAATGTTTGCAGTTTTGGACTTCTACCAACTCTTTCTGTTCTCGAAACTGGAAATTCTCTTCCTCTTTTGCATCTCTCTAATCAGCATGTGTCACATTCTTTGTCTGTCTGCACTCTAAACAGCTCTCTCTGCCTATTGGAGAGAAAAATAACTGGTTCTTATGGAAGCCCGTTTCCGTCACTGAATAAAAAATGTAAAAAGGTAATTGTGACTTTTTATCTCACAATTCTTGTGAGATACAATACTTTTTTTTTCTCAGAATTGCATGATACAAACTCACAATTCTGACTTTTTTTGTTAAAATTGTGAGATATAAATTCGCAATTGCAAAATTGCTAAGTTCTGAGTTTATATCTATTTTTTTCCGAATTGCAAGTTTTAACACACAACATAAAAAAAAGAATTGTGTGGAAAAAAAAGTCAGAATTGTAAGATAAAAAGTTGCAGTTCCGTTATTTTATTTTCTTATTTTGTTCTTATTCAGTGATTTTTGTCCATAGATTCTACTGTGATTATTTTTATTTTATTTTTATTTTGCATGCTTCTGTCTCAAGTGATATGCAGGTGACAATGGGCCACAGACACATATCAGCTAGTTGGGTGGATTTCAGGTGATGTACTTTTAGCTACTGGAGGTTTGGAGCAAAAATTCAGAATATTAATATAATTTCATCATCAATAAAAAGTCAGGAGTATTAATATTAACTCTTATATTTCCCTTCAAATTAAACAAAAATCCATCAGCATGAACTCAAGCATTTCTCATCAAATTACAGTCAGACATATCAAAATTAACGCCTGTGTTTCTCTTCAAATTAAAGAGGTATCGATATGAACTCAAAATAAATTCAAATATATAGCAATGAGATCTCAAATATTTCTCATCCAATTAATTAGAGGTATCAGTATGATCTCAGTCATTTCTCAATTTAATTGAAGTATCAATATGAACTAAAAAATATTTTCAAACTCTTAGAAGATTTATCAGTGTGAACTCAAACATTTCTCATTAAAGTCAAAAGTATCAATGTGATCTCAAACATGTTTCTTTAGGTTATTTAAAGTCACACGGTATGAATATTATAAACTCAAATATTTCTTATCAAATTCATCAAAGAGGTAATAATATGATCTCAAAAATGTCTTATCAGATTAAAAAAGTCAGAAATATTAATATGAACTCAATAATCTCCTAAAGAATTTTAGGAGACACATCTGGCACAAATATAATCTTTAATCTTTTGCTTAAAGCATTACTCCACTTCCAAAATGAACATTTCCTGCTAATTTACTCACCCCATCCTGTTATTCTTTTTGTAGTCGCAAAGAAATTAAGTTTAGGAAAACATTGAAGGATTTTTCTTCATATAGTGGTCTTCAATAGTGCTCAGCGGATTGAAGGTTAAAAATGCAGTTTCAGTGCAGCTTCAAAGTGCTACACGATCCCAGCAGAGGAATAAGGCTCTTATTTAGCAAAACAATAAAAAATGTGTATACTTTTTAAAATTAAATGCTCGAATGCGTACTCTGTGCACAGTGAACATGCAAAGAAGGTCAAATGTCCTTTACTAAAAAGATAAAACAGTGATGTAGCATGATTTTAAAGTTGGAGGAGAAAATGAGGTGGGTTTTTTGTTTTTGACATACCCAAATTGTACTGAACCAGAATACACAGAGTACAAATGTGCCTCACAGAGTTAGACAAGATGGGCATTTGTGGTTAAAAAGTGTATAAATCTTTTTTGTTTTTTTTAAGAAAGTGACCGATTGTTTCACTAGATAAGACCCTTATTCCTCAGCTTGGATTGTTTGGAGCCCTTTGAAGCTGCATTAAAACTGCAATTTTTAACCTTCAATCCGTTGAGCATCATTGAAGTCCACTCTATGGAGAAAAATCCTGGAATGTTTTTCTTCAAAAAATGTAATTTCTTTGCGACTGAAGAAAGAAAGACATGAATATCTTGGATGATATCAGGATTTTTTTTTTTTTTTATTCTGGAAGTGGGGTAATCCTTTATGTGAATGATTCACTCGTCAATGAAACACTATATAGGTTATCTATTAATTAGATAAAATAAAATTTATATATATATATATATATATATATATATATATATTCAACCTATAAACTGCATTCCAGTAAAAATCCCAGCCATATAGCATAATCAAAGCTTTAATGGCATGTCAGCATTTATCATTTAGATTCAGAATGTTAAGTAAAGAGATCGAAATGAAGGAAAAATAACGAATATAAATGAATAATACAATTATTACGAAAAAAGAGGATCGGTTAATGGATAAGACTGTGGTGGGATGCATAAAATGTTTCTTGCAGGGCTATTTAATTTGAAGTACTTTGTGTAATATTTATTCATGATAAACTTTTGAATGCTGTCTACATCGTGCATAGACAGCATTCGCATATACAGCATTGCCTATTGTTAATATAATAACTTAATATTGTATTAATTTCTATAACAATTAATATAATCATTTCTTAACTCAAAATAAAATATTAATAAACCTATCTCTGATAATCCTGGGTTACTATGGTCACGCAGGTTTGTTTATGCATAAAACTCGTGGCCACGACATAATATGACGTTCCCACGAGTTTATATGTCGTGGCCACGACTAACATAAGTGAACCGAAGATGTCCCCTCCAGGTCACCGTACAAACGAGTCTTTTAGCTTGCAGCGATGTTTCGCAGCCGCTTCAGTTCAGTGCGTTACATGACTGCCCCCTACTGATCATGTCTTTCCTGTGTCAATGTATTTTCTGTGATCCCTCAGAATATACCAGTGTCACGCGAGACCACTTTCCTTCCCGCGCGCATTTTAAATGGCCAGATCTGTATATCACTTGAGCTAAAGCTGAGCTGGATACATTAAGCCTCCTCTGCTCTCGTGTAACAAGAGTCCATACTGAAGTCAAAGTTCAATCAGCATCTTCAAAATGAACAATGGCACAGAACAGTTAGGAGAAAGAAAAAAAAAACACACCTCAGCCATTTTCTCTGTTTTCTTTCCTTCTTTTTTTCTGCTTAACCAACTGTGCAACCAACTGAGCAACTACATTCCCCAATCTGTCATAAACAAGTGAATGTTTGTGTGTGTGTGTGTGTGTGTGTGTGTGTGTGTGTGTGTGTGTGTGTGTGTGTGTGTTCATAGCATGGCTATGGATGTGTCTCATTCCCTCTATGCACAAACAGGAACCACAGGGGTCTTCAGTCTTCCCCCACCTACAAACACAAGTAAACTGGAGACACTTCAGTTGGATACATACATTAATTATTGATTTTTTTCAATCCCTAATCCTAAAGAGATCCATTAGTCTTCAATTATGCATTCCATGCATGTTTCATAGCATAATTTGCTCTATGTGTTTTGTAGCGTTTTATTAACCCAGACACTAACAACATCTCATCTACTGTAACTCACGTCCAGTTTATGCTGCTCTGTGTCATTTTCCTGTAATTCAAATGTCATATGATTATTGATTTTACAGGAGCATCAGACTGGAGCCATTGAGAATGTACATTTAAATGAGCGCAGCCTTTCTATCTATCAGTGCATGCGCTGCGTTTCCAGAATAGGAATATTGCGACAATGCGGCCTGCATTCAGATCCATTCCTCAATCGTGAAATGACTGCCCTCTATGAAATGAGCCTTTTAGAGGACCTAAATTATGCCCATCAGTTATTTAGCTCTACTAAACAGGGAGAGAAGAGCAGAACGAGAGCGCGAGCCGCAATCGGGGGTGTGGAATCACGACATGGTTAATTCCCGAGTGAGTCGTCGGGGCATGTTTCTTATCATTGCATAATGATGATTGCTTGTACACACTTATACACACACTCGCGCCTAGAACCGCAGCTGAAAGAGACTCCGAACACGAAAGAGAGCATTATGTGGCTCCGCAGTAAAATACACTCCTTGACAAATTATAGATATATATATTAGGACATTCAATTGCCCAAGATTATGCCTCGGCTGCTTAATAAGAGTTGTAAAAGGAAAACTCATGCATTTAAATATGCTTTTTAGCCTTGACTGGCTTCTTTTTTTTCTTCTTCTTCTTCTTTTTTTGGAAGGCCATTGTGGCACCAGCAAGATACGCCACAGTATTATTTCTGTGTAAACCAGCGTGTTTGCGTTTACATATGAATGCCATCTTCGTTTTCCTTATTTTCCTCAAGCGTACAAGTCACTTTTGGTCCATTAGATTCTAATTAGTTCAAGCCCCACAGGCAGAGACCGAGAGAGAGAGAGTGAAGAGAAGCGAGAGACAAACAGAAAGAGAGTGGAAGTGAGTACAGGAGGGGAGGTGTGAGCTTGTTAAGGAGTTGTGCTTCTCAGACATCCATGAGGCAAGTTAAACAGTATAGAAATACATAAACATGTTCTGGATTTTTACAATAAATAACTAAGTATGCATTAAACAAGATAAATTGGTGGACATTTTTTTAAAAGAATGATATACTGATATATTAAATTGTTAATTTTCTTACTTAATGACAATATATAAAATGAGAGAGAAAATGTCACAAGTAAATCTTGTTTTAAAGGGGTCATCGGATGCAAAACTAACTTTTACATGTTGTTTAAACATTAATGTGTGTTGGTAGTTTGTGTACACAACCACCCTACAATGATAAAAATCCACCCAGTGTTTTTTCTTTTTTTTTCTTTTTTTTTTTCTCCATCTTTAAAAGTAGTATCCCCTTTTTAAAATCAGGTCATTCTCAGCTTTTTGGCATTGTGACGAAACATAGTTGATTGACATGAGTGCCTTACATTAGACCCGCCCTCACCGAGCTGAAACAGTCCGAATACAATCGCCATTGTGTCGACTCAGGTGCAGAGGAAGACTCTAACTGAGCGATTGAGGTGTTCTGTTGTTGGATGTAATAATGAACATAGCAGTCATCATTTACTCCCGACATCTGAGCCGCTTAAAAGGCAGACAACGTTACTTTCGTTTTTAAAAGGAAAGTGCCAATCCTGATCTACTTATGCATCTGTGTTTGTGTGAATCATTCGTGATGCAGCTTCACTCACAGCAGAAGTGAGTATAAGGGTTTTTTATGCATCTTTGCAAATGGCCTTTCTTAATAATGTGCTTGTTGGCAAGTTCCGCCGATAAACATGGCTAAATGCAGCTAAACGCGGCTAAAGTAAACATTACAGCTCGTAATCCCTGAGCAGAGAGGGGATTTTGACAAGGTAAAAGGGTGTTTTTTTTTACACTACTATTGAGAATTTTTAACCAAAGTATATTAAAGACTTTTCATTAAGACTCTAAAAAATCATATGAACTTGTGGAAAATGGGCATCCGATGACCCCTTTAAGAATGTTTAGATATTTTAACCACAAAACACCATTAAATTATTGATTAAAATCTGATTTTAGTGTATCTTTTGAACTCTGTAGCTTAAATTGCAGCACAAACAGACATTCTTTTAGTTAATTGTAACTTAATTGGTTTTTGCGATGTTAAGTAAATAAACAGGTAGAAAGAATTGCAGTTAGCTTGCATTAAAGTGTCAACTTGAACTATCATTACAAGATAGCACAGCATTCATAAAATCTATCACTAATACTTACTGAAGTTTCTGCCATTGTTTTCCATCCAAATCATGTCACTTCCTGAAGCATGGCATCATTCAGAAAGTGCTTTTTATTAGTTAAAGGGACATAGAGCTTTTCAGTTTGTAGTTCTACAACTTGGAATTAGAATTATAATTTTCAATCTATAAAAGTTCTCTTCGGAATGTACTGAGTTTTTAGACTTTCCAATTACATGCATAGCAGCAACTGCATTTTTTAAAGGTATGCTGCTAACAAGTTTCTAAACAAACAATACAACTACCACAAAAATGTGAGCTTATGTGCTTGACAAATCAGACAACCATTTAGTCCTTATATTCAGTAGTGACATTCTTGACTATCTTGAGTTTTAATGTTTAGTGAGTTTAAAGTTTTATCCTACAAACCCTTGTGAAAAAGAAGTATATTTTAGCGTACTTTTAAAACAAACACTTTATATGGAAATAATATGCTTTAAAATAACATAATGTGAATATACTTGAATTCTCGAGTGTGAACTAAATATATATATTTTTAAATTTAATGTCATTTCTATTGAAACTTGTAAGACATGTATTTATATTTTTATGTATTCATGTTTTAATACATTTGAAATGCATTAACTTAAAATGCATTTTAATCGACTTTTATTTACTTTTAATTTGACCTACAGAGTGCTTCTTTTAAAAGTGTAATTAAGTGTATTAATATCATAATGATTTTTTTCCATAAAAGAAAAATCAATAATTTTGACAAAATACAGTATTTTTGGCTATTGCTACAAATATACTCATGCTAATTAAGAATGGTTTTGTGGTTCAGGGTCACATATAAGTGTACTTAGAGATACAATTTTTGTGAATTTCTATGACAATGTTTCTTAAGTAAAGATCATGTTCCATGAAGATATTTTGTACATTTCCTATTGTAAATATATCAAAACTTAATTTTTGATTAGTAATATGCATTGATAAGAACTTCATTTGGACATTTTTTTTTTATTGTGATTGTTTTTGCACCCTTGGATTCCAGATTTTCAAACAGTTGTATCTCATCCAAATATTGTCCTATTCTAACAAACCATACATCAATGGAAAAATTGGTCAATGTACTTAATGTGGTCATATTGCATCGCAAAACACTTTTGCTTCTATTAAGGTGGGATATGGGTAAGGTTAGGGACAGGTGTGGTGGTATGGGTAGGTTTAAGGGTGGGTTAGAGTGTAAGGGATGGGTCAACAGTGGTAATTACAAAAAAATAATTAAAAATGTAATTACATATAGGTTTTAAAAAATGTATAAGTACAATGTAAAAACATTTATGTACACAATAAGTACATTGTACCAAATAATTAATTTAAATGTAAGTACATAGTAGTTAAGGCCACGTAATGTAAAGTGGAACCGAAATATATATTTTTTAAATTTTATTTATTCAGCTTTTTATGTGATGTATAAATCCCAGTTTCAGAAAATTGACCCTTATGACTGGTTTTGTGGTCCAGGGTCACAAATGGTGTTTTACTTCATTATATCTACATTATATTATGTTATTTTAAAATATATTTTTTAAGATATCAAGTACATTATACGTCCATTTTCAATATAATTATTAGCACACTTCTTTTTCACAAGGGTATTAAGACACGGTAATGTTTTTAATATGCTGCAAAATGAAAACAGGCTGCATAACAGAAATGACCCAGTAAATAAAATGAAAAGGAAAGAAGGAGGAGGACAGAAAGTAAGAAAGAAAGAGGTATGAAGAGTCATGGGGATGTTTTGCTAAAAACATCTTGTGGATGAGTGTCTCTGATCCCTCAGTGACCTACTTGTTGGATGTGTGTGTCTGCTGCTTCCATCCATCCCAGACACCACACCACACAGTTTCATCTTTGGCACCACCACCTGATATGATGAGCCTAATGTATAATATATATAAGTCAGTAACACCAAAAACTACATGTAATTTGCTTCACAATTGCTCTGTTTTAAAAAATGATTTCCTATATGCTAGCATATCCTTTATTCAGAGCGTTTAGATAGTCATGCTGTGTCGAAGCCGAACACAGGCTGTAAAGAAGCTCTAGGGAAGAAATCCTGTCCGATGTACAGGGCTCCCCTGCCTGCTATTTCGATTAAGGCTCAGATAATCTTATCTATAAATAGGTATAGCTCTTTCTGTTTTGTGTTTTATGTATCACTTTTTATCACTGCAATAACCATCATAGCCATAGTTTATGACTATTGCTGCCGAACGGCACCCACAACCCCAGTAAGATTTGATAGGAGGAGCGTAGCCTGCCAAACCTTTGCCAGTGACTGAGAAGGAGAGTCAGAGAAGACGGACATAACAAAAACTATGAAGCATTATTTTCAACCCAGGCTCATTCAGAAAAAAAACTTGCGGTAACACTTTCTATGAAGCCCTTATTTATAATACATTATAAGGGTATTCTTAAGGCATTATAATGAATGCATAATGCATTATAAAAAACCTTATAATATGTTATATCATCTCATGAGTATTCATAAGAACAGTTTTAATGTATTATAATTTGTACTTTTTTGTGATTATAGCTTTTAAGAGAATGATTACCTCCTCATAGTTATAACATATTATAAATCTCATATCTTGCCATGTTTCTCATGTCACTTTACTTAAAGCATACAAAGACCACTTATAAGTAATTATAATATTTCCCAAAGAACCCTAAGATCAGGTATCAGTTTAGATAAATGTGTAATATGAACAGTTTGATGATTTTGATGGTACCCTTCAGACAGCTTTTGATAAGTAACTCTGCAACTGCATGTCAGCTAGCAGTAATTGTTATTATGCTGAATATATGCTAACACTAAATTTCGATGTTTCCCCAAAAGACAAACTATTATGTTATATTATAAGTAACTTTGCAAGTACATGAACATTCTACCTAGCCCAACCATAACCTAAGCCTACTAATACTCTAAGGAGTGTTAGTTGGCATGTAGTTAGAAAGTTTAAGCTTATAGTCAATAGACTTAGGGGACCATCAAAATAAAGCGTAATATAATGTAAAAATAAATGTAATATGATATAGTCCATTATAAATTAAAAAGATTTAATATGCCGTTCATTGTGTGTTATAAATGATCATAATCTTAAAAGTTATAACCTCAAATACTCAATTATAATGTATTATAATTGTTATTATGATTATTCATGAGATAGTATAACATATTATAAGGTTTCTTATAATGCATTATGCATTTATTATAATGCCTTAGAAATACCCTTATAATGTGTTATAAATAGGGGCTTCATAGAAAGTGTTACCCAACTTGCCTGTGTCTCTAGAACATACATATGCAAATAATTCACTGCAGTTTCCAGTTGAAACACTAGAGGCAGCAAAACATCAACTACTTTTATTCCTTTTTTAAACAAATTATGATTGTAGGAGTAGATTCCAATTGGCTTTTCTGACATAGTAAACTTGCTCGGTAGCACACCCGGTACAGCAATACACTTACGATGTGGAGTACTTGGTTAGGAGTCCCGTAAATCATGAGTCACAATGCTTGATAAAATAACTCAAAGATTGGTAGTAGCAAGCTAAAATGGCATGGATGCTTCAGCAAATGCATTTTTATCTCATGCTTGCTTTTGTTAACATTATCAGGTTAGGTTTAAGGTATATAGTAAGTTACTTTCAAATACAATGTAGTACCTTTTTATTGCCACTCACCAGACATTTTATTTCTGAACTGCACTGATATGTGCAACAACAAACATAATGAAATTTTGCTACATTCATCTTCATCTGTTTCTGAGAAAATCGAACATGCTTTTATCACCACTTACTGGATATTTTACGTTGAAAGTGCCACAAAATGCCACCAACACGTTCTCACTCCCAGCTCGTCAAATTTTGACGTTTAGTCAGGACCCCTTGGCATCAGTTTTTGACACTCAGGGTACCCCTTTAGTGTCACTTTTGGACGTACAGGGTCCCCCATTGCATTTAGTTGCTTGCGTTATGCGTTGCATTTGATGGTTTGGATGCATTTGCAAAAACAAAAATAATTGTATAGAAATTTACACTACTGGAGCACCTAACCCCACCCCTACCCACAAGCCCAGTAAGATTTGATTGGAGGAGCAATAGCCTGCCAAACCTTTGCCAATGGCTGAGAAAGAGAGTCAGAGAAGATGGAAATAACAAAACTATGAAGTATTATTTTCAACCCAGGGTCACTGAGAAAAAAAAAACTTGCCTGTGTCTCCACAATCATACCTATACAAATAATTCACTGCAGTTTCCAGCTGAAACACTAGAGGCAGCAAAACGATAGTGCAGTACCTTTTTATCACCACTCGCCAGACATTTTATTTACGAGCTGCAGCTCTATGTGCAACAAACATAATGAAATGTTGCTACATTCATCTTTGTCTGTTTCTGAGAAAATTGAACATGCTTTTATCACCACTTACTGGATATTTTACTTTGAAAGTGCCACAAAATGCCACCAACACGTTCTCACTCCCAACTTGTCACATTTTGACATTTGGTCAGGACCCCTTGACACTCAGGGTACCCCTTTAGCGTCACTTTTGGGCGTACAGGGTCCTCCATTGCATTTTATACTACTGGAGCACCTAACCCCACTTCTACCTTAAACCTAACCACTTCTGAACAATATAAAACATGCATCAGGCAAATAAAAGTACAGTGACAGGTATTTCTTGCAAAAACTGACCATAAAAAGCAGTATAAATGCATTACAAATAAGTTGCATTCCAAGTCCTCTGATATCTTTATGCGAATAACAGAGTAAATCATAATCATAATCTTCACATTCCAAAAGATACTCCCAGACAAGTTTAGCAAGATGCAATTGGTCACAAGACACACAAGAGCCAATGGCATTTCACAACCAAAGCTGCTTTGTGCACAGACTGCACACAGGATAAGCTTTACGGTGGATAGAGACAGCGATCGCATTCATTCCTCTCAGAAATCAATTGTTTGGCAGCGGAAGACTTAAACTGTGACTGTAGTTGTATCTGCCTGTTAAATCCTTTATTTATTGACAAATGGTTGGGTTTAGGGGCGGAGTTTGGGTTATGTGTTTGTAAATTTGTAAATAGTATAATGTAAATAAAACTGTTGCGACTTTTAGGCATATATGTTCAAACCCCAACATATATGCAATAATGTCAATATTATTACCCAATATGTAATTTAATCATGACGATAAAATTCCCAATGCATTGTGTGTCAGCATATTGATGCCAAAGTTTTCTTATTTAAAGCAATGGAGAACCTTGCATGTCGAGAAATGACGCTAAAGGGGTACCTTGTGAGTCAAAAAGTGACACCAAGGGGTCCTGACCAAGCGTCAATATGTGACTACTTGGGAGTGAGAATTACATTTTTCCATTAAGCCCGGGTTGAATATTTTAAAATCCTTGTAACCTTTTAAAATGCTGTCTACTAAAGCAGTTGGTAATTTTCACCATCTATCTGTCTGAATGCTAATAAATCCTGACATAGAAAGAATTATTGTACAGAAAGAGCAATTGTAGAATTGGCTGGTGTAAAGTGCACTCTGGGTGACCCATCAGATTACGTGGGTCAGCAAACCCTGAGTGAGCAACAAGGGTAGTAGCTCTGGGAACTGCCAGCACAAATGGAGGTGAAGCAGAGGCAGAGGTTTGGTGACACCTGCAGCAAAAACATCCCCCCTCAAATGGACAAGAACTCAAAAGGTAGAATTCCCTTAAGACTGCATAAGAAATAAATAACACAGAGGCTCACTGGGGCATTGAAATGTTGAACATTTCATTTTGTGCATTTGAAGAATTCCCTTATGCTTGAAGATTTCACCTCATGCAAGGAATATTCCAGTCAGAATGTAGATTACATGTTAACCAACTAGCTATTGGTTCTCTATTGGCCTCAATGGGTCCATGAAAACTTTCCAATGCTCAAAAGTTTCTGGAACCCAAAATGATTGTTCCATGGCATCGATGTGAAACCTTTGTTTTTTTAGAGTGTAGGTGGATATATTACCAAAAAATGTGATAAATGTGACAGGTTTGGCTGTGGCAGTTCATTAAAAAAAAAAAGTTTTTCCAGCTCTGTAAATCTTTATCCTGTATAGTACGGCACAAAGGTGCAACTAAAAGTGGCCCTTCTGAAAATAATAAAGAAAAAGTAACAATATCGTACCGTCAGGGGACAGAAGTCTACCATCAGCCAAAAATAATATTAATACAGAACAAGCGAGAGAGCGGGCACAGCTGTGTGTCGGCCGCCTTAGCAAGTAACGTTAAAGAAACAGTCAACGGCTGGACTCAAATCATGGCCCAAATTTTGTTGCCTCTGGTTTGTTTTCTGCAAAAGCGCTGGCCTCCCGTAGCATTGCTAAGAAATTTCAATTATGTTCTCAGAGAGGCAGGCGACAGGACCCTTTGTGAGTGCCAGGCAACCCCGTGACGTGATGAATGGCTAGCCTTTAATGTTATGGGGGATTAAAGATAACTTTTGAACGATCCCTTGCTCAACGTATAGGCAGCTCCTCTTTCACCCAAGCATAATAAGTTTTCAGCTGCCACCATTTTAATTACTTTCTTCTAAAACTTGAACCACATTGGCCTGGGCTAAAAGAAACAAGAGCGGCAGGTTGGTGGTGAAATTAGAGCTTTGTTTAGCCGTGGGTTTGAGTCAAGGCTGTGCAGGTATCCCATTGATTGCATAGGGGTGCCACTTAAGTTCCTAGAGAGGGCGGGTGCCTGAAAACATCCATCTCGCAGTAAGACTGAAGCTCCCTTAATGATCCACTAGTGCACCATAAATTATGTTAATGGTTTTTAGCCCTTGAACGCTCACCCTTTGTTTCATCCAACTGGTGGAGGCGCTGATGTCTTCATGGGACCATCTCACAAAACCGTCTCATCTCACAAGTGTCGGGAATGGAGTGAAGCCGCTCTCAGATAAATTGATTAAGCTGCCAGTGGTGTTAGCATTGACTGCATTAGCTAGAGGGTGAAGGGTGATCACATACATTTGCTGCGGTCAAGTACTACTTCGACAACAAGTCTGACTAAACGTCTTGACAATGACCAAGGGTAGATGTAAGAGGTATTGACAGACAACGGTATCAAGTATTGTAATGAGGACTATCCTAGAGATGTATTTTAAGTGAACAAACCAGTTGATCTTTTTGAATCGGTTTAAGCAGTATGAACAATTAAAAAAATCAAAGTGGTTCTTGAGTCAACATGTCAGACTTTTAATGACCCGGAAACCATAAGTGAACTGATCATTTTAGCATTTAGATTGAACCAAGCGGTTGACTTGTAGTGCAAAAAGTTACTTTAACGGATTTACTGGAAATATGTTTATTACCTGATTGTG
Source organism: Garra rufa (assembly GCF_049309525.1). Lineage (NCBI taxonomy): Eukaryota > Metazoa > Chordata > Actinopteri > Cypriniformes > Cyprinidae > Garra > Garra rufa. Next base: position 5,224,157 of record NC_133363.1, on the reverse strand, counting down.
TAACATGTGTTTTATCAACACATAAACAAAATAAATTAATTTTAAATAAAACAATTGTTGGACTACGGGGGCACCATTATTTGGATGACATGAAACTGTTGACACTACCTGTAGCTATTTTTCCCACAACTACGTTTCTCAGCACAGATTTTACTCAATCCCTTTACTTAGACTTTTGTGGGGCAAAACCGATGGTACGGACTTACATCCATCGCCACCTGTAAGCTCTTTCAGTAGCTGTGGTCATTGTATCAGTATTTTATTTTACTTATTTTGTGTATTCCAAATTGTGTTGCAGTAAAAATAGCAACAGGTACCACCAGTAGCTCACTGTATGCAACAATTTCACACATCAAAATAATGGCTAAAGGTTTAATGTAGGTTCACAGTGCGATTAACCTTTTAGCACCACTCACCCGGCATTTAATTTCAACAATCATCAAATGTACAACAATCATAAAATGTTGCCAGATTCATGCTTATCAGTTTTGGATAGAACTAATGCACATTTAATGCACTTTTTACTGTCTAAAACCTCGCAAAAAGCAATGTAATATTATTTTGCAGAATTGTCACCACTGATTCTTTTTTTCCTTTTTTTTTCAAAAGAACCTGGGTTGTTAATAAAACAGGATGCAAAAACCATGATAAGCAGATATGTGCCTCAATATGACTTTAGTGGACCATTTTAGTGAATGTAATATGTCTTGCCAGGATATGTTGATGCAAAATGAACATTTTCAATCAATTGGTTGAATTAATTCACAAAATCAGTTCAATGAATCATTTAGAGTGATTCTCAAATCAACAACTCACTCACTCAATGAACCGAGAAACATTTCTTTCATGTTCATAATTATGATAGATTATGTAACACATTTTGATGTTTGCATTACATCAGTGGCTCCATATGTTTTATTATGTTTTATTACATAGTAAACTTGCTCAGTAGCACACCCGGTACAGCAGTGATGTTACTCAAATACTTGTATAAGCAAGCCAAAATGGCATTGGTTCAGACGCAATATGTATACAACAACCATATAATGTTGCCAGATTCATGTTCATTAGTTTTGGATTGAAATAATGCACATTTAATGCACTTTTTACTGTCTGGAAACTTGCAAGAAGCAATGTAATATTATTTTGCAGAAATGCCACCACTGGCTCATTTTTAATGAACCTGGGTTGTTAATAAAACAGAAATTAAGAACCTTAATAAGCATTGCCTGGTATGTGCCTAAATATGACTTTACTGGACCATTTAAAGAATGTAATATGCCAAGATATGATGACGCAAAACAAAATTCTTCAATGAATTGGTTGAACTAATTCACAAAATCAGTTCACTGAATCATTTGGAGCAATTCTCAAATCAACAACTCACTGACTCAACAAACCGAGAAGCATTTCTTTCATGTTCGTTATTATACAGGGACCAATGATTGAAGCAACAGCAAGTGCATTTAGAGTGGAATTATATAAAATAATCACTCGATTTACGTCTGAATTGACGTAAAAAGAATCAGATCATTAAAACATACTGTTTAAAAGAGCCCATTGCCTCACTATCATTTGCTTGCCTTCAGGCAAAAAATATCTTTTGCTATTAGAATTTATGTTTGAGCCACGCTGAACGCTCTTAAAAACATCTATTAACGATGGGTAATCATCTGGATATAAGGACACTGGAAATCAGCCTTGAAGAGACTGATTTCAGCTCTGAAACACTCTGTCATTACCTTCATATCAAATCTATGGTGTAATTCTCTATCTTATTAGCTAAAGTAAAACCCAAATGAAAACAGATGCTGAAAACTCCTTCATCCCGAGAGTAATAGTCCACCCACGCCTGACTGAGCATGTAGTATACAGTATAGCATTAATCCTCTATGGAAAATATGTTTTTGTACATCTGTGTTAGAGCCCCGGCTCAGACCTAAATAACAGATTGAACCGTCACGCGGAAGCGACAGCACCTCATTGGTTGGCGATGACAGATTTCCTCTCAGGGTATGGTCATCTGTCCGCACCTTCAAAGTGTGGCTCTATCTCCTCACATGAGGCTCCCGGAGCAGCTTGAACATTCCTGAGCGCCGGAGCGCTTACAAAACCCCTCGCAACGGACCAGGCTGACATCAAACTTTAGTTTCACACACCGTTTCACAGTGTCATGTTTCGTGTCATTTACTGTGTTTTGTAGTCCTAAAATAAACCGGTGCAGCATCCTCCTCCAATAACGCAGTATTCCCAGTGCACCAGCCTGGCAAAGTTCACTCCGCTCGAATCCCTGGGTTCTTCGTTCTACAAAGCTGTGCATTGCCCAAGGTGACGGTATTGTTTTGGTACGTTCTGATGGGTAAGGAGAAACAAATGAAGGTGAAACACAGGACAGTGTTTGCTTGGTCGAGAGGGAGCTCTCTGCAGATCTGCGGCAGTTTTCTGTTGTGTGTTTGCGTGCGTGAGAAATTGTTTGTTTGCATGCAAATGGCAGCTTTCTGAGGCCTAAAATGCACACTTAACATTAAAAATATATGAGATTTTGTGTCAGGGTTATTAGAGTTAGCTAAAACTAAAACCATTTAGAGAAAAAAAACTTTTCTGTTAGCTAAAACAATATAAACATTTACTGATATATATATATATATATATTATACATATAAAATTATATATATATATATATATATATATATATATATAATGTAATTTTATTTTATTTATTTTAGTTTGCTAGCAAAATTTTAACGATGTAATAAATCAAACATAAAAATCAACAAAACCTATATAAAGATTTAAATTAAAATGAAAACAGAACAGGCCTGGTAGTGAGAAATAAAAATAAAATAAAAAAAAATAAAAAAAAAAATAAAAAATAAAATAAAATAAAATAAAATAAAATAAAATAAAATAAAATAAAATAAAATAAAATAATGACAATTAAAATTATTTCTAGCTAGATTGTGATTCCATTCTCTTTCTCAATATACTCAAACTGCAATGAATGATTGAATGAGAGCCTAACATAGAGGAAAAACATGGAAATGTGAATTATGAATTATTACTTTTTTGAATATTTGTTCAAAAAGAAGAAAAGGAATTTTAGTATGCTTTTTCATATTGGGATACAGTTACAAACAAACCTCATATAATGCCATTCTGGCTGTTTAATAATAAAATGTAAAATCTATTAAGCCAATATTAAATAATAATAATAATAATAATAATAATACAGTTACAGTTATTTCTCATTATTTATAAATTAATATAATTCATTATTAAATATTTATAATAATTTATCATATTTTACATTTTTATTTGTTTATAATTTATATGTAATCATTTATTTATGATTACATTATTTTTTATTAATTATCAAATTATTTATTATCATTAAGTAATTTATTTATTAAAATTAAAATATTATTATTATTAAATTGAAATAAAATGTACAAATGTATTTATATATATATATATATATATATATATATATTATTAATATTTTTACAAATTAAAATATCACTATAAAACTGTAAATCATCGTTAATGTTATTCTGATAATTTATTATTATTATTATTATTATTATTATTACTACTACTACTACTACTACTAAATTTAATTATTTATTAAATTTTATTTTTCATTATTATTTATAAATTATTACATATATTATATGCATTTATTTAGTGTTATTTAGTAAATTGTGAATTATTATTATTACATTTAAATAAAATGTAAAAATAAACTAATAAACTAATATTCCAATTTTCATACAATATTCATAATTCATGAATTAAGGAAGGGATACCATGAAAAAAAAAAGTAATACCATCATCTATTTCATGTTCTTCTTTGTTAGAGAAATAATACTACACACCAGAGCAAACAGACTGAATACAAAAGATCTGCACTTGTGAAAATACTGTCAGGTAAAGTATTCCTCAAGAAGCGAAAGCGCTGAGAGGCAGTTAAGGTGGGATTGAGGTGAAGAGTGATAAAAGGGAAAAAAAACAAGCCCAGCTGCCACAGGAGGTGCACACAATAGCACTATCCGCAGATATAAGAGCAGTTCCTGCTGCAGCGCGGCAGTTTGGTTAATCTCCGGCACACTCATCACATCAGCACTTCATTACCTCAGGTGTTCTTTTGATTACTACTCAAATCTCTGACCTGCCTTGCACTTTACACGTGATTTCTCTGTTAATTTGTCCGTCAGCCCAAATCCCCACTACTATCCCACCGCTTTATTTCTTTCTTGTCTTTTTATGATACTCTTCCCCTTGTTGTTGCACTGGCAGACTTGGACTAAATGGAAGAATCTTACAATCTCCACCCAACTTGTAAATCGCATTAATATGTCAGATTCTATTCAGCAGTGGTGTTAAAGCACACCTACAGTTCATTCACTGGATGTCTGATAGACATTACACACACAAATGGCAAGAACTAGACGAAAATTAGCCTTGCTAATCAGTTTATTTGTTTTGTTCAGAGGTCCGCCTGGAAACAAAACTCACTATAAGCAGTTTATTTGTTTTGTTCAGAGGTCTGCCTGGAAACGAAACACACTATAAGCATTTTTCAGGAAAAAACTTGCAGAATTTGCCTAAATTTGATAGGTTAGTGGCATTAAATCTTCGAAAGATACTCAAAAGCTGTTTGTATTGTTTTCTTGCATGCATCTGTACAGGGCATAAAACATTTTAGCACACCTGCCAATAGCTGGCGACTTTAAAATTTACTGGCCATAAATACTTTTTACTGGTGTGAAATTGTATGTGCATTGTTTAATTAAAAATGGGCAGAGTAAATTTGCAATTGCAATTATTATAACTAATATTATTATTACATTTAATTAAAATAAATTATTTTATTTATTATTATTGATCAATTACTATAGCATTTATTATTAAATACTCATAAAATGTTATCATATTTATTTATTTATTTATTAACATTTTTATTCTTATTAAATTGAAATAAAGTGCAAACATAAAACAAACAATTATTAAATAATTTCACAATAATGTTTTTAATTTGTTAAATTATTATTATTATTATTATTATTATTATTATTATTATTATTATTTAATAATGTATCATATTTATGAATTATTAAATTAATCATTTATTTATTATTAAACAATAATTTTACATTTAAATTGTTGTTGTTATTATTTCGTTTAAATTAAACAAACAAACACATATCACTATAATACGATTTAACTGTAAATTATCTCACAATATATATAGATTTTTGTATTATTATTATTATTATTATTGTTGTTGTTGTAATTTATAATGTTTATTAATGTATTAATTTCATTTAAATAAAATGTAAAAAATTTAACAAACAAATAAACAAACATATATCACTATAATGCTATAATACTATTTAACTGTAAATAATTTCATTTATGATATTTATATTATATATTATATTATTTTTTAAATGTTATTATTGTTGTTGTTGTTGTTGTTGTTGTTTATTAATAATATTTATTAATTAATAAGTCATTTATTTATTTATTTGTTTATTACATTTAAATGTACATTTTAATTGGTATTATTATTACAATTATTATTAATAATATTTTTCAACTTAAATAAATAAATATATATTTTTAAATAATGTATTAGTCATTATATTATTCAATATATAATCATTATTTTAAATTATTATATCACTTTAATTAAATATTTATAATCTTAATACATTATAATATATTTCTCATATTTATTTATATTTATTATTAAATCATTTAATATGTATTCATTATTAGTTATTTATTATTATTTATATTAAATTAAATTAAAAATTATTATTACTGTAAATAATTTCACAATTTTTTATGTTATTATTATTGTTGTAGTTGTTGTCGTTTAATTTATAATATTTATGAATGAATAAACTATTAATGTATATATTAAAAATTAAATTTACAGTTAAATTACTATTATTATTATTATTATTATTATTATTATTAAATTTTAATAAAATATAAAAAATAAACAAACATACATAAATATATCCCTATATAACTATTTAACAGTCAACAATATTTCACAATATTTATTGATATTTTTATTATTATTTACAAATTATTATATAATTTTAAGTAAATATTTAAAATCTTAATACTTTGTAATATGATATTTATCACATTTATTTATTTTTTTATTTTCTTATTTATTATTTTTTAATATGTATTAATCATTGTTTATTTATTATTATTTATTTATGCATTTATTTATATTCAATTTAATTTAAAATTATTGACTAAAATGCAACTAAAATAAACTAAAATGCAAAAATTCAACGTTGATTTTTACATGCACTTGGTGCTTTTTTAGGCCCAAATTCAAATGAAACTGCACCAAAATATCACATAAAACTAAAACGTTCAATCTGTACAGCACAGCTTGTGGTCTGAACCCAGCACGTCTTTGTGAACCTCTCTAAATAAGAAAAGATGTTCTAGATTGTCTGAGAACAGTCAAATCAACAGTGTCCTCAGCAAAGGGTGGAAATTAAATTTCACAAGCTTTTTAATGGAATCGTGCCTCCATCAGTGACACAGCTCCGATGGAAAGATGCATGGTCAGATTAGATAGAACGCCGTGATTTTCTCAGGCCGATGTCCTTGACTTCTTTTGTCAGTGTTCTGACGTTTGTACAATGCCAGTGGTGATAAACATATTTCAGTTTTACAAACACATTTAAATTGAGCTTCTTAAGGTTGTCCACACGCTTGAAGATTTCAAGGCCGATTTGCACCCCCGAATGATCATTTCCAAACAAATAACAAAGATAGAATTAAAAAGAAGTTTCAAAGGGCACCTACAGGCAAAGAAAACAAGCTCCAGAAATCTCTATCGCCATTTAGACCAATTTGCATGTTTCTCCAGCCTTTAAGACATTTGAAATGAGAATGCTGTTGCTTTGGGGTTTGTGTGGCTTCATGAAGTCGTGGCCATCGCAGCGCGATGAGGGCTTAACGCATTCCTTTATTTCATCAAGGCTTGATTACTTCTGTGAAGATTCTCCCTCTCTTTCTGATAATCTAATGCTCTTAAATGAAAACCTTTTCATTGTTCTACACTTTCTCTTTTTCCTCTGTGCTCAGTGGACCCTTTAGAGAAGTGGCTCATCAGAGAGAATGCACACCAACACATCGCTCAAATATTTACCATGTCTGAAGCCATGTGGATTATCCCTTCTGTACAGTACGTTTATGTCTTAACATACAGGATCAAATATTAAAATTTTTAGATGGAAAATATATGTTTTCTTTTATCAAACTACTAGAGTTAAGTAATCACAGGAGTGAATTAACTTTGGTTTTAGCGGATGTTTGTTAAACATTAAACACTTCTACACTGAAAGAAATCAATATTTGTAGGATGTACTCTGAAACAGCAATTAATGTTTGAAAATGTTTGAATATTTGAATTAAACATAAATTTTGAAATAGAAAAAATCTATATATATTATTTTATTTCATTATTTATTATTTTGTAATATATACTTTTTTCCCAATTAAATTGTATCAAAACATGTATTTGTGAGAATATTGTTTTAATTAAAAATCTGAGTTTGTTTATTCAGGCCTGTTTATCAAATGTTTAGAAAGACATATTAAATTTTCCAGATATTATATAAATATTTAGTTTATTTATTTATTTAGGGCTGTTCATCAAATAGTATTTAATAAGACATATTCCTTTTTCAGATTTAATTTATTTATTCCATTTATGACTGTTCATCAACTAAAATTATTGTCCTGATATTATGCAAATATATATATATATATATATATATATATATATATATGTGAAGAAATGTCTTTGTATTATGAACATACTGATCAATTATTGAATAATATATATCTCCCTAGAGAGGCACTCATGTGCAAAAATGGTAATTGTATAAACAGTAAACATATCATAGATATCTCTGCTATGTATACTGCAATTGTCTCTGCTTTACTTGAAGCTAGTAAATCTCTTCTTAAGCATAAAAAGGGAGGAAAAACTCGGCCTGGTTGGAATGCATATGTGGCTGAATTCTATGCTGAGGCTCGTGAAGCTACTAGATCCTGGGCAATGGCTGGTAAACCAAGACAGGGACCTATTTTTGAAAATAAGAAGAGCACAAACGCAAAATGTAAATATGCAATACGTTTCATTAGTAAAAATGAGCAGCATCTGAGGGCAGAAGCTATGGCCAAGAAACTTTTAGATAACACAAATAATGACTTCTGGAAAGAGGTGAAACGCACAAATAACTGCAAACCCTCACTACCATGTTCAGTTGATGGAGTCTCTGGTGCAAATGCTATTGCTGAGCTCTGGCGAATGCATTATAGAAAATTGTTTAATTGTGTCCAGACTAAATGTTTTAAAGTAGATAATGTTGACAATGTAGATGCAATCAAGTGTCATGAGGTCTCTAAAGCCATTAGGAACTTAGCAGTTAATAAATCAACTGGCCTGGATTCTATCTCGGCTGAACATCTAAAAAATGCAAGCATAAGGCTGTATACACTTCTTGCACTATGCTTCACTGCCTTCATGATCCATGGCTTTCTTCCAGACTCAATGATGTCTGTGATGCTGAGTCCTGTGATTAAGGATAAAGCAGGAAAAGGGGGTTCTTCAGACAACTATAGACCCATCATCGCCCTAGCTAATATATTATCAAAAGTTGTGGAACTAATTCTCCTTGAGAGGATCAATGAATTGATTATCTCTGCAGATAATCAATTTGGTTTTAAACCAAAGCATGGTACGGATATGTGCATATATGTCCTGAAGGAATTACTAAGCAGCTATAAGAGAAAAAACTCAACTGTTTTTATATGTTTTTTAGATGCATCTAAGGCATTCGACCAGGTGAATCATTGGAAATTATTTAAAAAATTGGATGCAGCAGGAGTGCTTAAATACATTGTCAGAATCTTGTCATATTGGTATGCCCAACAGACCATGCAAGTGAAATGGGACAGCTGTATGTCTGCTCCTTTTCATGTCAGTAATGGAGTAAGACAAGGGAGCATATTATCCCCCATTTTATTCAATTTTTATATGAATGAATTATCATATAATCTAAACCGATGTAAAACTGGTTGTATGGTCGGCAGTACAGTGATGAACCATCTTATGTATGCAGATGATTGTGTGATTTTTAGCCCGAGCTCAGCTGGACTGCAGCATCTTCTTAACATATGTTCTGTGTTTGGGGAAGAACATGATGTAAAGTACAATGATTCCAAAAGTGTTATTATGATTTGCAGAACCGCGGAAGACAGACATTTAACCTTTCCCGTTTTTAGGCTCGCAGGTATATTCTTAATATCTGCAGTAAAGTGAAATATCTTGGTCATCTGATTACAGATCAGCTTACAGATGACGATAACATTAATCGTCAGTGCCGTATGCTTTATGTGCGGGCAAATGTTCTGGTACGCAAATTTGGTTGCTGCACTGCTGGAGTCAAGTTGACCCTATTTAAAGCATACTGTTCGCCTTTGTTAACTGCACACCTGTGGCTGAACTATAAAAAAGCTAGTCTTCAGAAATTGCAAGTAGCATTCAATGACGCTCTGAGGATGTTACTAAAAAAGCCCAGATCAACTCGTGCGAGTGAGTTGTTTGTGAGCACCAGAGTGGACACACTGCAGTCTGTCCTGCGAAAAGCGATGTTCAGGTTCATTTGTCGGCTGAATGATTCTGTAAATCAAGTTGTTATGGTGCTGGTGAATGTTAGGTACAGTGCCACACGCTGCATGTCTCAGTTTTGGGAACACTGGTATAAGTGTCTTTTAAAAACGAGTCATTATTAATGTATGTCTGTTTTTTTTTTTCTTTCTTTTTTTTTTTTTTTTGTATTTGTATTATTGTGTTAGTATTTTCTTTTCTTTTGGATGGACCATGAGTCTGAATAAAGATACTACTATACTATATTATACAAATTAAAGTGTTTATGAATGGTTATGGTGATTCATGTTACATTTGCATACTGTATTGTATGAATGAAAGTAAAACCGGCAAGGTGAGGCTCTGTCATGTTTATTTTGTTTTATTTAACGTTACCACAGGATAGTTAAATATAGGTTGCGTGTGGGAAAGAAAGTGCGCGAGATAAGACCACTACAATCTGTTAACGGTCTAAACATATACATTTTGACTATATTTATTAAATATTTCAGTTTATATGTATTTAAATTTGAAAGGAAGATAAATTACGATATTTATTTATGTTATATCATAATCTGCGTGATCCTGCCGTTGATTTGCTTTGATGACGTTCCAGGGCATTCCAAATGACCGATTATTGTCAGCGAAGTCCACTTCAAGATATACACCGTGCTAAGGGAGTAGGGAGCAGTGAACACTGCGTAGGGACCCTGTCGATCGGAACGCACCTCATGTCAATCGGATCGCAGTTCCTGCACGGACCTCACTTCTAATGAGCTGGTTATCTGAATCAGGTGTGTTAACTAAGAGAGACATGCAAAATGTGCAGAGCGGTGGGGAATTGGGGAACCGCTGATATATACAATGTAAAGAGCAGACAGTTGAACCAAGAGGATCAAACCGAAACTCCAGATAATGTTGATACAAAGGCTGAAACACATTTTGCATTCCAACATCCATCTGTATTCATACACTATTAAAAGTATTCAGTGCTCAGCTCTGATTCCAGCAGTAATATGGAGTTAAATTAATCTGGCAACGTTACAGCATACATTTGTGTGGCAAACTGCTCAATCAAGACGCCACATTAGCTGCACATGCTGTATCATTTCAAGCACTCATTCTCTTCCTGCTGTCATCTACGGCTTCGCTCTAGCCAGCTCGCTAGCATCAAAGAAGAAGACAAGAGAGGAAAAAAAAGTGATCAAACACTCTCCATACAAAAGTGTATTTATCTTTCCCGATGGGCCATTAGAAAGGCAAGGTATTCATTTGTAAATTAAATTTGCCAACCAAATTAAAGAGGGGAGGACATAATGGATGGATACTGGCGGTGGAGACTCAGAGTCGGGCATAAATAAATGCAGGGAGAGGCTGGAGAGGAAGACAGCATTAGGAGAAACAGAAAAGACCACGCGTTACATGTTCAGTGACCCTCAAAATGTACAGTATTTGGACAATAAAATGTCTGAATGTCACTGCATTAGATAACAACAGCAGCTGTACACATACTTTTGTTTAAATACTGCCACTTTGAGCAAAACTGACCATTATTTAAATCTCTTAATAAAACAATACAGACTAATATTTGATCAGTCAATCTCAACGATATGTAATTCCATTAAGAAATTAGAATTATTAACATTAGCTGGTATTGTTCTATTAAGAGATTATTAAACATTAGTTAGTATTGTTCTATTAAGTGCTTAAGAGGTCAAATATTATCTGGTGTTGTTCAATTATGAGATTAAGAGATTAAATATTAGTTAGTATTGTTATATTAAGAGATTAAGAGATTAAATATCAGGTAGTATTGTTCTATTGAGAGATTAAGAGATTAAATATTAGTTAGTATTGTTATATTAAGAGATTAAGAGATTAAATATTAGGTAGTATTGTTCTATTGAGAGATTAAGAGATTAAATATTAGTTAGTATTGTTATATTAAGAGATTAAGAGATTAAATATTAGCTAGTATTGTTATATTAAGAGATTAAATATTAGCTAGTATTGTTCTATTGGGAGATTAAGTGATTAAATATTAGTTAGTATTGTTCTATTAAGAGATTAAGAGATTAAATATTAGCTAGTATTGTTATATTAAGAGATTAAGAGATTAAATATTAGTTAGTATTGTTATATTAAGAGATTAAGAGATTAAATATTAGTTAGTATTGTTCTATTGAGAGATTAAGTGATTAAATATTAGTTAGTATTGTTATATTGAAAGATTAAGAGATTAAATATTAGTATTGTTCTATTAAGAGATTAAGAGATTAACTATTAGTTAGTATTGTTATATTGAAAGATTAAGTGATTAAATATTAGTTAGTATTGTTATATTGAAAGATTAAGAGATTAAATATTAGTATTGTTCTATTGAGAGATTAAGAGATTAAATATTAGTTAGTATTGTTATATTGAAAGATTAAGTGATTAAATATTAGTTCCCTATCAGTCGGTCTCTTCGACGTCTCGTCGAGACCGACGAATTGGGATATCGCCTGGATAGACCAATCTACTTCGTGTGTATACAAACGAGCCAATGAATATTGGCATGCATGATTGCAGCCAGCTGCGGCTGATCACAGCGTGAGCATATAATGCGCAGCAGGTGCATGCATCATCAAGCTTTCGCTTCGGAGCGGGACCATTCTGTGTGGAACGAGTCAGAAGCAACACTTACCTCCTTTTCTTCTCTTTTGTGTTGGCGGCACGGCGCTTCAGCGGCGTGGTCTTCCGTGTCGAGTGGAAGCACACAGCTGGTTTTCACCATCCACCTTCTGTGTTGCTGCGGCCATTTCCCCTGTGCGCCTCAGCACTAAAAGAGCAAATTCCTAAGAGCAATTTTCTTAAAAGAGTGAATTTCTAAAGGAGCTCCGCGGGTTGAGCGTCTTTTTAAAGACGAGGCGTCATGCCTTTCTCCCCGTGCGTTTCTGGGTGCGGCCGTTTCCTGGCGCCGGGTGATGGCCACGCACACTGCCTCACGTGTCTGGGCTTACAACACGCTGAGGCAGCGTTCGTGGATGAGTCATGTCCCCATTGTGGGAATATGACCGTCGCGGAGTTGCGGACCAGACTCCGTTTCCTGCAAATGGGCGGGGTTCCAGTCCCTCTGCCCAGAACGAACGTTCCTCCAGGCAAACGCCGGGGGGGCGTTGTCGCTGGAAGCAGAGGGCTGCCCGGTCTGACGGTGATGGTGAGGAATTCCCCGCCCATTCCATCGGCGGGGGCTCCTCCTTCCACCGACGCTCCGTCGCCACCGGGGCTCTCAGAAGAGCGGGTTGGACCTCCCTTAGGGGTACCACCCGTTACTTTTGGGGCCCCCCCCGACGAACAGATGTCGGTCGCAGCATCGGGGGGAGAGCCAGACCTCTCTGAGGAGGAGGACGGCACACTGTCGTCCACTGGGCGATCAGCGGTGCCCGATACTGACCCGGAGATGATGGCTATGCTTGCCCGGGCCGCCGAGAGGGTAGGGCTTGAATGGAATCCTCCATCACGTCCCGACCCCTCCCGGCTGGACGACTGGTATCTCGAGGTGGCCCGCGCTGGTTCTCAGCGCCCCACCCCAGTGCCTTTCTTCCCGGAGGTGCATGAAGAACTCACCCGAACGTGGACGGCACCTTTCACTGCCCGAAACCGCTCGAGTGGGACTTCCTCCCTAACCACCCTTGATGGCGGACCAGCGCGGGGATACACGGCCGTCCCGCCGGTGGAGCGTGCGGTTGCGATGCAACTGTGTCCGGGCGCCGCTTCCACCTGGCGGGGCAACAATCCGTCGCTCCCGTCCCGGGCCTGTAGGCACTCGTCGGCTCTGATCGGCAGTGCCTATGTGGCCTGCGGCTCCGCTGGTTCCGCCCTTCACGCTATGGCGTTGCTACAGGTGCATCAGGCACAGGCACTGAAAGACCTGTACGAGGGTGGTCACGACCCAGAAGTTCTCCGTGAACTTCGTATCGCCACGGACCTCGCGCTACGTGCGACGAAGGTGACCGCGCGGTCTCTGGGTCGTGCCATGTCCACCATGGTGGTCCAGGAACGCCATCTCTGGCTGTGTCTGGCTGATATGAGGGACTGTGATAAGACCAGGTTCCTCGACGCTCCGGTGTCCCAGACCGGCCTCTTCGGCGACGCTGTGGAGAACTTCGCCCAGCAGTTTTCCGCGGCCAAGCAGCAGACTGAGGCCATCAGTCACATCCTGCCCCGGCGTACAGCTGCTGCCTCCACCCGTCCGCCGGCGGCACCCCAGTCTGCTCGTCGCCGAGGGCGGCCCCCGGCTTCCGCCTCCGCTCCACAGCAGCCACCGCAGCAGCCTTCACAACGGCGCCGTGGAGCCGGTCGCCGGGCAGCCGCCCAGCCCGTCCAGGCCCCCACAAAGACCAGTGGGAAGCGTAAGAGCAAGAGACCCTGAGACGGGCGACCCAGAGATGGAGGATGCTGCTCTTCGGGAGATGGTGACCGCACCACTCCCTCCCCCGGAGGAGGGCCGGGCGGAGAATCTTTTGTTTGTTTTTTCCCCAAATACTCGACAAAAGAGCAAATTTCTCTATCTCTGGGTCCCCATGTGGGACTACGGGGAGTGCGCAGGTCATCCCTGCGCCTCACCCGTCCTCCCCCCTCGCCAGCGAGCGACGATGGGCGGTTCGAGAGTACGGCGAGACGGACTACTCACGCACCATCGGCTCATACGCAGGTAAGCGTCTCACACACTCAACATACAGACGCTCTGACCCCGCCCCGGTCCGGCAACGAGACTGTGTGGCAGGGGCCCTGCCCCCCTCATCGCTGCTCCCCCGCGGGTACGCCGATGGTCCCCCTTGTGCCGCTTGTTCATTTTCTGGGAGCCTGGAAAGAGCTTCCCAGCCCATCTTGCTGGCTCCTTCGGACCATCACTTCCGGCTATGCAATTCAGTTTGCCCGGCGCCCTCCCAAATTCAGAGGGATTCACTTCACCTCTGTCAGGGCCGCAGATGCTCCCATCTTGCGTGCAGAGATCGCTTCCTTGCTGGCGAAGGAAGCGATACAGCCGGTCCCTCCAGCCGATATGAGGACAGGCTTTTACAGCCCGTACTTCATAGTACCCAAGAAAAGCGGCGGGCTTCGACCGATCTTGGATCTGCGCGTCTTGAACAGGGCCCTTCACAGGCTACCGTTCAAAATGCTCACTCAGAAACACATTTTCAGATGTGTCCGTCCCCAAGATTGGTTTGCAGCGATCGACCTGAAGGACGCGTACTTTCATGTCTCAATCCTTCCGCGCCACAGACCCTTTCTGCGGTTCGCGTTCGAAGGCAGGGCATATCAGTACAGGGTCCTGCCCTTCGGGCTGTCCCTCTCCCCCCGTGTCTTCACGAAGGTCGCGGAGGCGGCCCTTGTTCCCCTCAGAGAACAGGGCATTCGCATTCTCAACTACCTCGACGACTGGCTCACCCTAGCACAGTCTCGGGCTCAGTTATGCGAACACAGGGACCTGGTGCTCGCACACCTCAGCCAGTTGGGTCTTCGGGTCAACTGGGAAAAGAGCAAACTCTCTCCAACACAGAGAATCTCTTTTCTCGGTATGGAACTGGACTCGGTCAGCCAGACAGCACGCCTCACGCAGGAACGTGCTCAGTCGGTGTTGAACTGCCTAGACACATTCAAGAGCAGGACAGCGGTCCCACTGAAACAATTTCAGAGGCTCCTGGGGCATATGGCAGCAGCTTCGGCGGTGACACCGCTCGGGCTGCTCCATATGAGACCGCTTCAACACTGGCTCCATGGCCGAGTCCCGAGGAGAGCGTGGCTTCGCGGCTCTCACCGGGTTCAGATAACTCCGGCTTGCCGCCAGACTTTCACCCCGTGGTCAGACCTCTCATTCCTACGGGCTGGAGTACCCATGGAACAGGTCTCCAGGCATGCTGTGGTTCACACGGATGCCTCCGCCACCGGGTGGGGAGCCACGTACGACGGACAGGCAGTTTCAGGGGTTTGGACGGGCCCCCAGCTGACTTGGCACATCAACTGCCTCGAGTTGCTTGCAGTACGTCTCGCCCTGCTCCGCCTCAAGGGGCACCTACGTGGCAAACACGTGCTGGTCCGTACAGACAATATTGCGACCGTTGCGTACATCAACCGGCAAGGCGGTCCACGCTCCCGTCGCATGTCGCAACTCGCCCGTCATCTCCTCTTGTGGAGTCAGAAGCATCTGAGGTCGCTTCGTGCCATTCACATTCCCGGGTTGCTCAACCGTGCGGCCGACGAGCTCTCACGAGCTGCGCTTCCCGGAGAGTGGAGACTCCACCCCCAGTCGGTTCAGCTGATTTGGAGACGCTTCGGCGAGGCTCAAGTAGATCTGTTCGCCTCCCCGGAGACAGCCCACTGCCAGCTCTTTTTCTCCCTGACCGAGGGCACACTCGGCACGGATGCACTGGCATACAGCTGGCCGCGGGGCCCCCGCAAATATGCGTTTCCCCCAGTGAGCCTTCTCGCACAGACATTGTGCAAGATCAGGGAGGACGAGGAGCAGGTCCTTCTGGTAGCCCCTTATTGGCCCACTCGGACCTGGTTCCCCGAACTCATGCTCCTCGCGACAGCCCCTCCCTGGCAAATTCCTCTGAGGAAGGATCTTCTGACTCAGAGACGGGGCACCTTATGGCACCCGCGTCCAGACCTCTGGAAATTACATGTCTGGTCCCTGGACGGGACGCGGAGGTTCTAAGTGACCTACCCCAAGGGGTAGTTGACACTATTACTTCGGCGCGAGCGCAGTCTACTAGACATGCCTACGCCCTTAAATGGAACCTGTTCGTTGATTGGTGTTCCTCCCGGGGAGAGGACCCCCGAAGATGCCCGATCAGAACCGTGCTCTCCTTTTTGCAGCAAGGGTTGGAGCGTAGGCTGTCCCCCTCAACCCTTAAAGTCTATGTGGCTGCTATAGCTGCCAACCACGACCTCATAGAAGGAAGGTCGGTAGGGAAGCACGACCTGGTCACCAGGTTTCTTAGGGGAGCCAGGAGGTTGAATCCCACTAGGCCCCCTTCCGTGCCCTCTTGGGACCTGTCGCTAGTGCTCACAGCACTGCAGCAGGCTCCCTTTGAGCCTTTGCAGTCAGTTGAGCTGAAGTTTCTCTCAATGAAAACTCTGCTCCTGCTTGCATTGGCTTCCATCAAGAGGGTAGGAGACCTGCATGCATTTTCGGTCAACGATTCGTGCCTAGAGTTTGGCCCGGCGGATTCCCAGGTAACACTGAGGCCCCGGCCAGGTTATGTGCCCAAGGTTCCCACGACTCCCTTCAGGGACCAAGTGGTGAGCCTGCAAGCGCTGCCCTCGGAGGAGGCAGACCCAGCCCTAGCTTTGCTTTGCCCCGTCCGAGCACTTAGATGCTACGTTGACCGGACACAAAGCTTCAGGACCTCAGACCAGCTCTTTGTGTGTCATGGAGGCAGGCAGAAGGGGAATGCCGTCTCCAAGCAGAGGATGGCCCACTGGATAGTGGATGCCATTACCCTGGCCTATCAGGTTCAGGGTGTGCCCTGCCCCCTCAGGCTGAGAGCGCACTCGACTAGGAGTGTCGCATCCTCCTGGGCATTGGCTCGTGGCGCCTCGCTAAATGACATTTGTAGAGCGGCGGGCTGGGCGACCCCTAACACGTTCACAAGGTTCTATAGCCTTCGTGTAGACACAGTTTCCTCCTGTGTTCTTACCTCAAACGGGTAGGCACAGAGAGGCCTCGGGTCGGCTTGCTATACTGCTCCAGAGTAACCTAAGAGTAGCTCTGTCGAGCTCCTCCGCTAGCTTGACAGCCGACGTAGCGGAACGTCAGGCGTCAGGCCCTCATTCGATGAATCCTTCAGAACCGATAGAGGGCTAGGCTCTACGTAGAGACTCAATTGCATCTCTTACAATTCCACATTGCGCCCTAGAGGCTGTGTGTTTCCCCGGTAGTACTTCTACCAGTATACGAGGGTTCAATCACCTCCAATCTTCCATATAAACCGGAATCGAGTTATATGTGTATTGCTCCGAACCTCCTATCGGAAGGACGTGAGCTCCGCATATTCCCAGTGCTCCAGTTTCACTGAAATGGATGGTGCTGAGTTATACAGTGACTGGCTCTCCTTGATGCGAGCCCCTGGCCAAAGCCAGTAACAGGACCCAGGGGGGCCCGCTCAGGACACTGGAAGGGACAGCAGCCACGGCGCTTTGTTAGGGATCCCAATTCGTCGGTCTCGACGAGACGTCGAAGAGACCGACTGATAGGGAACGTCTCGGTTACGTATTGTAACCCTCGTTCCCTGAAGGAGGGAACGGAGACGTCTCGTCCCGTCGCCGCGGCTCCTGTACCACCGCTGTACGGCCGGGCCTGTCCCAGCTCCTCAGCGAAACCTTGATGATGCATGCACCTGCTGCGCATTATATGCTCACGCTGTGATCAGCCGCAGCTGGCTGCAATCATGCATGCCAATATTCATTGGCTCGTTTGTATACACACGAAGTAGATTGGTCTATCCAGGCGATATCCCAATTCGTCGGTCTCGACGAGACGTCTCCGTTCCCTCCTTCAGGGAACGAGGGTTACAATACGTAACCGAGACGTTAGTATTGTTATATTAAGAGATTACGAGATTTAATATTAGTTAGTACTGTTATATTGAAAGATTGAGAGATTAAATATTAGTTAGTATTGTTATATTGAAAGATTAAGTGATTAAATATTAGTTAGTATTGTTATATTAAGAGATTACGAGATTTAATATTAGTTAGTACTGTTATATTGAAAGATTGAGAGATTAAATATTAGTTAGTATTGTTATATTGAAAGATTAAGAGATTATATATTAGGTAGTATTGTTCTATTTGTCAGGATTATGTATCTGTTCTTTTCTGTTTTCCCAGTGTCTTTCCCCCTCTGTTTCTAGTTTTGTCTGTATTGGTCTAGTCATGCCCATATTTGTATTTCCCCCTCGTCATCCTATTATCTCGTTTGTAACCATGCCCTGTCATCAGTGTATAAAAGTCTGTGTCTGCTCACCCCCTTTGTCCGTCGATGTAATGTTACTTCAGTCTGTTTTTTGTTATATGTTTCCCTTTGTTTTCAATAAATACCCGTTTTACTTTTACTCCGGTTCCTACCTCTCCATCTCCACTCCTCATCCTGCTTAATCGTGACACTATTAAGATCTTAAATGTTAGGTATTGTTTTATTAAGATATTCAATATTAGTTAATACTGTTCTATTGGGAGATTATGTGATTAAATATTAGTATTGTTCTATTAAGATATTAGGAGGTTAAATTTTAGCTAGTATTGTTCTATTGAAATATTAAGAGATTAAATATTAGTTAGTAGTGTTCTATTGAGAGATTAGGAGATGAAATATTAGTTAGTATTGTTCTATTGCTCTATTAAGAGATTACATATTAGTAGTTCTGTTAGTATTAAGAGATTAGAATGTTAAAAAGTACCTAGTATTGTTCTACTGAAAGATTAAAAGATTAAATATTAATATTGTTCTATTGAGAGATTAATAGATTAAATATTAGTATTATTATATTAAGAAATTAAGAGATTAAATATTAGTTAGTATTGACCTATTAAGAGATTAAGGGATTATGAGATTGAATATCATTATTGTTCTGTAAGAGATTAAATAGTATTGCTCTAGTATTGGGATTAAGAGATAACATTTTAGTTGGTAAACTCTTGATATAACAATAGCAACCAATATTTAATCTCTTAACAGAACAATTAAATCTCTCATTAGAACAGTACTGACCAATATTTAAATCTGTTGCAGCCTCAGACAAGTGTCAGAGTCACTGCTGGACGGATAAATGTTCTAGACAACACTATAAATGCAATACAGCTACAATCCCTATTCCAGAAAAGGTGGGATATTTTGTGAAATGCCATAAAATCAAGAATATGTTGTCTGTTCATTGTCTTTAACCTTTATTTAATTGACTAAAGTACAAAGAAAAAAAATCAATGTTTTTAATGGCCAACTTTTAATTTTATTTTGTAAATATAACCAAATTTTGATTTTCATAGCTGTAAAACACTCCAAAAAAGGTGGGACAGAGGCAAAATAAAAGAAAAGTAAGTATGTGGTGTTAAGTATAGCCACATGGGCTCAGGAGTACTTCAGAAAAATGCTGTCACTTAAAGGATAACTGTTGCCAAAATGCAACCTGGGCTGTTTTTTTTACTGTAAACGAGACAAACTTATATCTAAAAGCATAATTACGACAAACGAGCCGTTTTTGAGATTGACCGTGATTTAGTTTTGTGGTCAGTGGCCGGTGAATGGGAGTACTAGGGGCATACATTTGAGCGCATCAAAATCGATATTTTTACAACACTAAGAAGGCTCGACACACCATGACACTTTGCTCGAAGAATCGCCTGGGTCTCTACACATGAACTTGAGCATTGAGAACATTGTTTGTGTACACAGAGTTTACTAAAAAGAAAGTTTTTGAACAACTCACTTACACTGTTTGGGTTTCCGCTCGCAGCCTGACCCAAGGAATATTTTGAGATCAATTTCATTACAATAAGCCATTTTTCACATAAGTTATTAGAATTTATGTTTGGTTATATATGGTTATATATGGTTCGACTCGGCATGCTCCCCCGAATCTAACGGGAGGAGCTTTGAGATTTTTTGGCAAAGCACTGAGAAGTTATAAGCATTTTTCATATCTCCTGACCACTAGGTGGCACTGTGATGAAACACTGCAGGTAGCCTCAGGTCATGCATATTATAACACACACCAAGTTTGGTCTCAATACGACAAACCGTTGCGGAGATATGGCCTCACATCCATTTTTGCACACTTTTCGTAGAATTGATTAGCGCGTTATTCGAGAACGGTTTGTCCAATCAACTTGAATTCCATAACTTTTTGCCAGCATGGTCTGAAGATGATCTGAGCCAATTTTTTGTGACAATCAGACAAACCGTCTAGGACGAGTTCGAAAAAGTAGGTTTTACAAATAATAAATTATAGAAAAAAAACTAAACCTTACGATTTTTGAATTTTGGTGTTCATTCGACTCAGCATGACCCAAGGATTCAGAGAAAGATTAAGAGTTATTATCATTATATATCATCAATTCACCCAACTCTAAAATTTGCTCTATGGCAAATCACTAAATCGTTATAGACAAAACAGTATGACTTTTAAAAGCTGCTTTTGTGAAAAGTGCTATACAAATATATTTGACTAGACTTTACAATTTAAAATGTTACAAACGTTTGAATTCTGTGAAAGATTTTGACGTCTTCCTTTAAAATAAATGCCACTCGGTTTGATATTTTGTTATTTAATGCAAATACATTCATACATTTTTGAGTGTGTCCAAATACCTTCTGAGGCCGCTGTATAATAGGACAGGAAAAGGACTCTGTGAAGGGTAAAGAATTGGGAATAAGTGTGTCCAGATTTGTTTGACGGGCCTGATTCTTTTATTATCTCTCTCTCTTCTTTTTATAAACTTGCAGTATGGAGATTTGGCAACAGCTGGAATGAATGTGACCACTTTATGTTCCCCAGCTACCAAGACTAACATCCTTGTTGCACATATCACATAATGAATACTTGATTGCATCTTTTCTTTGACACCAGACTAAAAAAGACTTACAAATCATGGCATGATATCCACCAGAGCACATAAAAATATTAATTTGTCGGCGATGAGAAGCCTGTCCGCCGTAAACTTTTCCAGAATAATGCCTTTGTGTTATAGCATGACGTTAAGGTGCTTTTATCAGGAAGTTGTTCCAGGGCAAGAGGGGGATGTTATTCCGTGTACTGGGCCGGCATTAATCTCTGTCACATGGTCCTCTCTGATATATACCCTTTCCAAATGAGCCGAGTGTGAACCCAACCTCCAGTTCTCCCGTCTGATAGCAGCATGTTTCAGCCGCTGTCGGCATCAGCGCTGACATTGAAGCCTTGCTCCCAGAACAAACGTGGAGGGTAAACAAGAAGGACGAATTAAATTTCCTCAACCAGGAACACGAACAACAAGATAACGTTGGATGTTTTTTCCCTCATTCATTGCTCTACCTGTTCTGCTTTAAGTCCATTACGACCAGTGCAACACCGTGTGACAACTTTGATCAAAGGCAATTAATCTCCTACTAAGAGAAATGGCTCTCAGCTTCAAGTGTGGCTGGAGAGAGCACTCGTCCACATAAACTATGTATGAGGACGTTTAAAAAGCAAACAGGGAAGGATATATCATAACGTGCTGCTGATTAAGAAACCGAGGGCTGCGCCTGAGGCTATCAGATCCGGACACGTTCGAAACATTCGGGCCGATCCTTTACTTTCGACTTCATTAAGAGACCACCAGGAAAGATGGCTGGCATCAACACGCTCATGCCAAATTGTTTAATTATAGATGATTTATCACCAAACTGTCATTTGCTAAGCGGTAAACCCTCTTCCCGCCGTGCGCTGAGATTGGCACATCGCCTTCAAAAGCTCATTTACATTAAAATGAGAATCGCCGCTAATTCCTCCCATACATTCTGGACTCAGCACGCGTTTGGGCGCTCGTACCTGATTAGCGCGGCCCCTGTGCACAGCAACTTCTTTATTATAATAGAGTTAGTTAATAGATGTTTGATCTTGATATTTCCCATAAAGATTAAAGCAGGATGCAGCCCTAAGCGCATACATTAAACTCCCGCCGCTACTGTGAGCAGGAAAATCGACTGAGCGTAATGGCTTTGCTCGTAGGCCTCCAAAACATGGATTTTGTTGATGCACTATAGCAACCTTTCTAAGCAAAGAAATAAGAATAATGCACACAGCAACGTGAACAAAGATGTCTATGCTTAGCTTTAATCAGAGTTTGCAAGGAGTAATAAATACAGTTTACCCTAAATATTCCTTAAAATAGTATTTGCAAACAAGATTATTTTTCTAATGCTAGAGCTGGGTAAAAAAAAAAAAGATTAATTACTCGATTTTAATCGATTCTTCTCAATTTTCCAATACAATACAGATTCCTAAATCCCAAGAATCAATTAGTCTATCCTGTTTACAGTTAATGAATGAAACACTGTAGCACATCCAATCCAAAAATGTGCTTTATTTTTTAATATGAAAAAACAATAAATGCCGTTTTGGCGCTGTTTAATGTGGAGTGACGCTGCTGTAGCCATGCCTAAGTTCAACATGTTCTCACTCCCAACTCGTCACATATTGATGATTGGTCAGGACCACTTTTTGACACTCAGGGTACCCCTTTAGCTTCATTTTAGGACATGCAGTGTCCTGCATTGCTTTTATTTGTTTGCATTATATGTCACATTTAATGGTTTGCAAGCATTTGCCAAAATAGAAATCCTTTCATAGAAATGTATACTTTCACAGATATTTTGGAGCACCTAACCCCACCCCTACCCTACCCTAAACCTACCCACTTCTGAACAATATAAAAACAAAAGTACAGTGATGGATATTTATTGCAAAAACTGACCATAAAATGCAATAAAAAACATATTTCTGTCATGACAACTCTCTAAAAAGTTTTGCATGGTAATGAATATGACAATGTATTTGGTCTTGTCGGAATAGATCTGCTACGCTGCTGCTGCAAGCAAGTAGAGGAACTTGCTACTGCCTAAGCATATGGCGATACGGTGCTGTGAGTATTTAAGACATACTGCTGCTGCACAAATACCATAAAATAAGCCGTAGCAGATCTATACAGGTAAGTTCAAGAGAAGCGGATACAAGAAGCGCACGGGAACTGATCATTTCCTCCGCTTCAATATCAGTTTTAGCACAAAATAATCATGAATGAACATCCGAAGGTATGTTAAAAGAAAGAGTACTTGAAACTTAAAAAAATAAATAAATAAATTTGTCTCATGTAATTGCTCAATCAGTGTTTCAACAAAGGAAAGATGTCAGTATAACAGCTTGTAAACAAAACATCACATTTAGCTCAGAAAAAAGATACTCGGTG
>NC_133363.1:5184413-5199986 GCF_049309525.1 Garra rufa | reverse complement strand
GCAATGGCTGGTAAACCAAGACAGGGACCTATTTTTGAAAATAAGAAGAGCACAAACGCAAAATGTAAATATGCAATACGTTTCATTAGTAAAAATGAGCAGCATCTGAGGGCAGAAGCTATGGCCAAGAAACTTTTAGATAACACAAATAATGACTTCTGGAAAGAGGTGAAACGCACAAATAACTGCAAACCCTCACTACCATGTTCAGTTGATGGAGTCTCTGGTGCAAATGCTATTGCTGAGCTCTGGCGAATGCATTATAGAAAATTGTTTAATTGTGTCCAGACTAAATGTTTTAAAGTAGATAATGTTGACAATGTAGATGCAATCAAGTGTCATGAGGTCTCTAAAGCCATTAGGAACTTAGCAGTTAATAAATCAACTGGCCTGGATTCTATCTCGGCTGAACATCTAAAAAAATGCAAGCATAAGGCTGTATACACTTCTTGCACTATGCTTCACTGCCTTCATGATCCATGGCTTTCTTCCAGACTCAATGATGTCTGTGATGCTGAGTCCTGTGATTAAGGATAAAGCAGGAAAAAGGGGGTTCTTCAGACAACTATAGACCCATCGCCCTAGCTAATATATTATCAAAAGTTGTGGAACTAATTCTCCTTGAGAGGATCAATGAATTGATTATCTCTGCAGATAATCAATTTGGTTTTAAACCAAAGCATGGTACGGATATGTGCATATATGTCCTGAAGGAATTACTAAGCAACTATAAGAGAAAAAACTCAACTGTTTTTATGTTTTTTAGATGCATCTAAGGCATTCGACCAGGTGAATCATTAGAAATTATTTAAAAAATTGGATGCATCAGGAGTGCTTAAATACATTGTCAGAATCTTGTCATATTGGTATGCCCAACAGACCATGCAAGTGAAATGGGACAGCTGTATGTCTGCTCCTTTTCATGTCAGTAATGGAGTAAGACAAGGGAGCATATTATCCCCCATTTTATTCAATTTTTATATGAATGAATTATCATATAATCTAAACCGATGTAAAACTGGTTGTATGGTCGGCAGTACAGTGATGAACCATCTTATGTATGCAGATGAGTGTGTGATTTTTAGCCCGAGCTCAGCTGGACTGCAGCATCTTCTTAACATATGTTCTGCGTTTGGGGAAGAACATGATGTAAAGTACAATGATTCCAAAAGTGTTATTATGATTTGCAGAACCGCGGAAGACAGACATTTAACCTTTCCCGTTTTTAGGCTCGCAGGTAATGTTCTTAATATCTGCAGTAAAGTGAAATATCTTGGTCATCTGATTACAGATCAGCTTACAGATGACGATAACATTAATCGTCAGTGCCGTATGCTTTATATGCGGGCAAATGTTCTGGTACGCAAATTTGGTTGCTGCACTGCTGGAGTCAAGTTGACCCTATTTAAAGCATACTGTTCGCCTTTGTACACTGCACACCTGTGGCTGAACTATAAAAAAGCTAGTCTTCAGAAATTGCAAGTAGCATTCAATGACGCTCTGAGGATGTTACTAAAAAAGCCCAGATCAACTCGTGCGAGTGAGTTGTTTGTGAGCACCAGAGTGGACACACTGCAGTCTGTCCTGCGAAAAGCGATGTTCAGGTTCATTTGTCGGCTGAATGATTCTGTAAATCAAGTTGTTATGGTGCTGGTGAATGTTAGGTACAGTGCCACACGCTGCATGTCTCAGTTTTGGGAACACTGGTATAAGTGTCTTTTAAAAACGAGTCATTATTAATGTATGTCTGTTTTTTTTTTTTTTTTGTATTTGTATTATTGTGTTAGTATTTTCTTTTCTTTTGGATGGACCATGAGTCTGAATAAAGATACTACTATACTATATTATACAAATTAAAGTGTTTATGAATGGTTGTGGTGATTCATGTTACATTTGCATACTGTATTGTATGAATGAAAGTAAAACCGGCAAGGTGAGGCTCTGTCATGTTTATTTTGTTTTATTTAACGTTACCACAGGTTAGTTAAATATAGGTTGCGTGTGGGAAAGAAAGTGCGCGAGATAAGACCACTACAATCTGTTAACGGTCTAAACATATACATTTTGACTATATTTATAAAATATTTCAGTTTATATGTATTTTATATGTATTTAAATTTGAAAGGAAGATAAATTACGATATTTATTTATGTTATATCATAATATGCGTGATCCTGTCGTTGATTTGCTTTGATGACGTTCCAGGGCATTCCAAATGAGCGATTATTGTCAGCGAAGTCCACTTCAAGGGATACACCGTGCTAAGGGAGTAGGGAGCAGTGAACACTGCGTAGGGACCCTGTCGATTGGAACGCACCTCATGTCAATCGGATCGCAGTTCCTGCACGGACCTCACTTCTAATGAGCTGGTTATCTGAATCAGGTGTGTTAACTAAGAGAGACATGCAAAATGTGCAGAGCGGTGGGGCGCGAGTACTGGAATTGGGAACCGCTGATATATACAATGTAAAGAGCAGACAGTTGAGCCAAGAGGATCAAACCGAAACTCCAGATAATGTTGATACAAAGGCTGAAACACATTTTGCATTCCGACATCCATCTGTATTCATACACTATTAAAAGTATTTAGTGCTCAGCTCTGATTCCAGCAGTAATATGGAGTTAAGTTAATCTGGCAACGTTACAGCATACATTTGTGTGGCAAACTGCTCAATCAAGACGCCACATTAGCTGCACATGCTGTATCATTTCAAGTACTCATTCTCTTCCTGCTGTCATCTACGGCTTCGCTCTAGCCAGCTCGCTAGCATCAAAGAAGAAGACAAGAGAGGAAAAAAAAGTGATCAAACACTCTCCATACAAAAGTGTATTTATCTTTCCCGATGGGCCATTAGAAAGGCAAGGTATTCATTTGTAAATTAAATTTGCCAACCAAATTAAAGAGGGGAGGACATAATGGATGGATACTGGCGGTGGAGACTCAGAGTCGGGCATAAATAAATGCAGGGAGAGGCTGGAGAGGAAGACAACATTAGGAGAGACAGAAAAGACCACGCGTTACATGTTCAGTGACCCTCAAAATGTACAGTATTTGGACAATAAAATGTCTGAATGTCACTGCATTAGATAACAACGGCAGCTGTACACATACTTTTGTTTAAGTACTGCCACTTCGAGCAAAACTGACCATTATTTAAATCTCTTAATAAAACAATACAGACTAATATTTGATCAGTCAATCTCAACGATATGTAATTCCATTAAGAAATTAGAATTATTAAAATTAGCTGGTATTGTTCTATTAAGAGATTAAACATTAGTTGTTATTGTTCTATTAAGTGCTTAAGAGGTCAAATATTAGCTGGTGTTGTTCAATTATGAGATTAAGAGATTACATATCAGGTAGTATTGTTCTATTGAGAGATTAAGAGATTAAATATTAGTTAGTATTGTTATATTAAGAGATTAAGGGCCGGTTTCCCGTACGGGGATTAAGCCTAGTCGTAGACTAAATGTCATTTTAAACCTGGATTTATGGAAGTAGCTTTCTCACACATGGATTACAATAGTCTCAGACTTGCACTAGTCTAGATTTAAACAATCGGATTTCTAGAAGTAGGATTAGACCTAATTCAGATCTAAATGAAGTCTTAGATTAAACCTGGTCAGAAGCAGGTTTAACCTCAGATTAAAAACGTCTTGCCACAAGGCTCACGTCCACAGTAGCAGAAAATGGATTACCTCGACTATTTCAACGCCAATCAGAGACCACCACCAAGACCAGAAAGAAGGTTGCTGAAAGACAGGAGCAACCCACTAAATGATTTTGATGATTTACATTTTCTTGACCGTTTCCGTATGTCAAAGGAAAATGCAACAGAAATAATTGGTTTGCTGCAGCCCAAGCTTTCAGGTAACTTAGTCGGGGCACCCCTATTTCTCCTTCCTTACAAATATTAATTACCTTAAGGTTTTTGGCATGTGGAACCTTCCATCGTGAAACTGGGCATTTGTGTGGTGTAGGTGAATCAACAGTGTGCAAAATAGTACACAAAGTCTGCAGTGCTATATGTGAACTGAAAAAGGATTTCATCAAATTCCCAAATGGTGCTGAACAGGCCACCTACAAGGTAGATTTCTATGAATATGGAAACTTCCCTGGAGTCATTGGTTGTATCGATGGCTGCCACATTCCCATCAAGTGTCCCTCTACAGATGATGCTGAGGAATTCAGAAATCGTAAAAACTGGTTTTCAATAAATGTACAAGGAGTGTGCACTCCCACTATGCAGTTCTCCAATATTGTTGCACGTTGGAAAGGTTCAACTCATGACTCAAGGATTTTCCACAACTCCTCTTTGTACGGCTCTGGAATTCTACTTGGTGACAGTGGGTATGCACAGACAAACTTCTTGTTCACCCCTTATCTCCATCCAGTCAGACCAGAGCAACAGCGCTATAACCAAGCTCACATGCTCACCAGAGGGCTAATAGAGCGCATGTTTGGTGTATGGAAGAATCGTTTCCAGTGTCTCCGAAATACACTGCGGTTTGAACCTAGGAGGTGCTGCATTGTTATTATTGCAACAGCAGTGCTTCATAATTTTCTTAAACAGTGTGGCTGCCCAAACCCTGATATTGAAGATGATGATGACCAAAATGTCCCTATCGCTGAGCTAGCCAATGACAGAAATGGACTTGCTTACAGAGATGCTTTTGCTTTGCAGCACTTCTCATAAATGAGCCTTGAGTGATACATAAATGATTGGCATAGATATTTATTTAACTGAGATTTGGTTCCAAAGACAATTGACACTGCTGCTTCATGTCTCTCTCTTTCATAGACAACTCAAGATGAAGAATTTTCATTTTGACTTCATGTTCTTTTAAATACTGTAATTTACGTTCATGGAACTCTATGGCAAGTTTCTCATGAATGGTCATCCTTCTCCCTCTTGACCTGCTGCCTGGATTAGAGACTGCTGGATGCTGACTAATGCTACTGCAGGAGACTGGATGCTGCTGCATGTTGGTGCTGGCTGCTGCTGGATTCATTTGAGCATCTTGACTGTTTCCTGCGCCCCCCAAGTCATGTGTCAAGTTCAGGTCATCTTTGTATGAAAAAAAAAATATAGCATTACATTTGACTTCAACAATAAAGGTCATTACATAATTTTTGTTACAAGAGATGACTTGCATTTAATTATGTTGGATGGGATAGCACATGTTACTGTAAATGAGACGTGTCCTATCAAATGAGTCTTTGAAAGATTCCTCACCTGAACTGTCCAAATGGTCATCATCTGGAATACCTTCCAGGGGTTGCTGACTTTCAATAATCCCAGCCAACAAGTCCCCCAACTCCTCTGTGTCTGGTGGAACTGGGAGTCCCCCACCTGTCTTGAAACGCTCTTGACGCGTAGCAGCAGTTTTTTTTTTTTTTCATGTTTACTTTTATGTTTTTCCACAGGACCTTTACAAGATAATATATACTCTGAAGTAGGAGTTCTATATAATATTGTTTTCTTTTTACATTTCATTAATGAAAACATTTATAATTGACCGATTTGTAAGAATGGGGCAACAATAAATCTTACCTGAACTTGTTGGAGTGTCCGTTTGGTTACTTTTTCATTTGAGTTGAATTCATTCAATATGGAAATCCATGCCTTCTTCTTCTTGTTTTCTGTACCTGAATCATGCTGTTTGTTTTCAATTACAGGATAGTTTGATACAAATTGTTTAAAAAGGGTCATCTCAAATTCACTGAAGTTTTTTGAGCGTTTTCTTCTGCCTTTATCCATTTTTTGGTTAAGTGTAGTGACTCCTGTTCCACACAATCCTTAAGACTAATGAATTACAAGTATTCCATACCAGGTTTTTATAGCAACCTCTCTTTAGCCACATGTGCATGCCATTAATCTAATCGGGTTTCCAAAAGATGATCTCACTTGTCCTTGATTACCATAATCTGAGACTCTGTAGTCTAGAACTAGTTAATCCAAATTTAAGCAACGTCTCAGAAAGTCAGTTGTTTAGTGTGGATTAATTTAAGTAGAATTAGCCTAGTCCTGGCTTATTTTAAGCCCTTAACGGGAAACTGGGCCTAAGAGATTAAATAGCTAGTATTGTTCTATTGGGAGATTAAGTGATTCAATATTAGTTAGTATTGTTATATTAAGAGATTAAATATTAGTTAGTATTGTTCTATTGAGAGATTAAGAGATTAAATATTAGCTAGTATTGTTCTATTGGGAGATTAAGAGATTAAATATTAGTTAGTATTGTTATATTGCAAAATTAAGAGATTAAATATTAGTTAGTATTGTTCTATTGTTCTATTAAGAGATTAAATATTAGTATTGTTTTATTGAGAGATTAAGAGATTAAATATTAGTTAGTATTGTTATATTGAAAGATTAAGAGATTAAATATTAGTTAGTATTGTTATATTGAAAGATTAAAAGGTTAAATATTAGTTAGTATTGTTCTATTGAGAGATTAAGTGATTAAATATTAGTTAGTATTGTTAAATTGAAAGATTAAGAGATTAAATATTAGTTAGTATTGTTCTATTGAGAGATTAAGTGATTAAATATTAGTATTGTTATATTGAGAGATTAAGTGATTAAATATTAGTATTGTTCTATTGGGAGATTAAGAGATTAAATATTAGCTAGTATTGTTATATTGGGAGATTAAGTGATTAAATATTAGTTAGTATTGTTCTATTGGGAGATTAAGTGATTAAATATTAGTTAGTATTGTTATATTGAAAGATTAAGAGATTAAATATTAGTATTGTTCTATTGAGAGATTAAGTGATTAAATATCAGTATTGTTCTATTGAGAGATTAAGAGATTAAATATTAGTTAGTATTGTTATACTGAAAGATTAAGAGATTAAATATTAGTTAGTATTGTTCTATTGGGAGATTAAGAGATTAAATATTAGTTAGTATTGTTATACTGAAAGATTAAGAGATTAAATATTAGTTAGTATTGTTATATTGAAAGATTAAGAGATTAAATATTAGCTAGTATTGTTCTATTGGGAGATTAAGAGATTAAATATTAGTTAGTATTGTTATACTGAAAGATTAAGAGATTAAATATTAGTTAGTATTGTTATATTGAAAGATTAAGAGATTAAATATTAGTTAGTATTGTTATACTGAAAGATTAAGAGATTAAATATTAGTTAGTATTGTTATATTGAGAGATTAAGTGATTAAATATTAGTTAGTATTGTTAAATTGAAAGATTAAGAGATTAAATATTAGTTAGTATTGTTCTATTGAGAGATTAAGTGATTAAATATTAGTATTGTTATATTGAGAGATTAAGTGATTAAATATTTGTATTGTTCTATTGGGAGATTAAGAGATTAAATATTAGCTAGTATTGTTATATTGGGAGATTAAGTGATTAAATATTAGTTAGTATTGTTCTATTGGGAGATTAAGTGATTAAATATTAGTTAGTATTGTTATATTGAAAGATTAAGAGATTAAATATTAGTTAGTATTGTTCTATTGAGAGATTAAGTGATTAAATATCAGTATTGTTCTATTGAGAGATTAAGAGATTAAATATTAGTTAGTATTGTTATACTGAAAGATTAAGAGATTAAATATTAGTTAGTATTGTTATACTGAAAGATTAAGAGATTAAATATTAGTTAGTATTGTTCTATTGAGAGATTAAGAGATTAAATATTAGTTAGTATTGTTCTATTGAGAGATTAAGAGATTAAATATTAGTTAGTATTGTTATACTGAAAGATTAAGAGATTAAATATTAGTTAGTATTGTTCTATTGGGAGATTAAGAGATTGAATATTAGCTAGTATTGTTCTATTGGGAGATTAAGAGATTAAATATTAGTTAGTATTGTTATACTGAAAGATTAAGAGATTAAATATTAGTTAGTATTGTTATATTGAAAGATTAAGAGATTAAATATTAGCTAGTATTGTTCTATTGGGAGATTAAGAGATTAAATATTAGTTAGTATTGTTATATTGAAAGATTAAGAGATTAAATATTAGCTAGTATTGTTCTATTGGGAGATTAAGAGATTAAATATTAGTTAGTATTGTTATACTGAAAGATTAAGAGATTAAATATTAGTTAGTATTGTTATATTGAAAGATTAAGAGATTAAATATTAGTTAGTATTGTTATACTGAAAGATTAAGAGATTAAATATTAGTTAGTATTGTTATATTGAAAGATTAAGAGATTAAATATTAGCTAGTATTGTTCTATTGGGAGATTAAGTGATTAAATATTAGTATTGTTCTATTGAGAGATTAAGTGATTAAATATTAGTATTGTTCTATTGGGAGATTAAGTGATTAAATATTAGTTAG
Organism: Garra rufa; assembly: GCF_049309525.1. Classification (NCBI taxonomy): domain Eukaryota; kingdom Metazoa; phylum Chordata; class Actinopteri; order Cypriniformes; family Cyprinidae; genus Garra; species Garra rufa. The sequence goes on along the minus strand of NC_133363.1, from coordinate 5,191,651 downwards.
TATTGTTCTATTGAAAGATTAAGAGATTAAATATTAGTTAGTATTGTTCTATTGAGAGATTAAGTGATTAAATATTAGTATTGTTCTATTGGGAGATTAAGAGATTAAATATTAGTTAGTATTGTTCTATTGAGAGATTAAGTGATTAAATATTAGCTAGTATTGTTCTATTGAGAGATTAAGTGATTAAATATTAGTTAGTATTGTTCTATTGAGAGATTAAGTGATTAAATATTAGCTAGTATTGTTCTATTGAGAGATTAAGTGATTAAATATTAGTTAGTATTGTTCTATTGAGAGATTAAGTGATTAAATATTAGCTAGTATTGTTCTATTGAGAGATTAAGAGATTAAATATTAGCTAGTATTGTTCTATTGAGAGATTAAGTGATTAAATATTAGCTAGTATTGTTCTATTGAGAGATTAAGAGATTAAATATTAGCTAGTATTGTTCTATTGAGAGATTAAGTGATTCAATATTAGCTAGTATTGTTCTATTGAGAGATTAAGAGATTAAATATTAGTTAGTATTGTTCTATTGAGATATTAAGTGATTAAATATTAGTATTGTTCTATTGGGAGATTAAGAGATTAAATATTAGTTAGTATTGTTCTATTGAAAGATTAAGATATTAAATATTAGTTGGTATTGTTCTATTGAGAGATTAAGTGATTAAATATTAGTTAGTATTGTTATATTGAAAGATTAAGAGATTAAATATTAGGTAGTATTGTTCTATTGGGAGATTAAGGGATTAAATATTAGTTAGTATTGTTATATTGAAAGATTAAGAGATTAAATATTAGTTAGTATTGTTCTATTGAAAGATTAAGAGATTAAATATTAGCTAGTATTGTTATATTGAGAGATTAAGTGATTAAATATTAGTTAGTATTGTTATATTGAAAGATTAAGAGATTAAATATTAGCTAGTATTGTTATATTGAGAGATTAAGTGATTAAATATTAGTTAGTATTGTTATATTGAAAGATTAAGAGATTAAATATTAGCTAGTATTGTTATATTGAGAGATTAAGTGATTAAATATTAGTTAGTATTGTTATATTGAAAGATTAAGTGATTAAATATTAGCTAGTATTGTTATATTGAGAGATTAAGTGATTAAATATTAGTTAGTATTGTTATATTGAAAGATTAAGAGATTAAATATTAGCTAGTATTGTTCTATTGGGAGATTAAGGGATTAAATATTAGTTAGTATTGTTATATTGAAAGATTAAGAGATTTAATATTAGTTAGTATTGTTCTATTGAGAGATAAAGAGATTAAATATTAGTTAGTATTGTTATACTGAAAGATTAAGAGATTAAATATTAGTTAGTATTGTTATATTGAAAGATTATATATTAGGTAGTATTGTTCTATTTGTCAGGATTATGTATCTGTTCTTTTCTGTTTTCCCAGTGTCTTTCCCCCTCTGTTTCTAGTTTTGTCTGTATTGGTCTAGTCATGCCCATATTTGTATTTCCCCCTCGTCATCCTATTATCTCGTTTGTAACCATGCCCTGTCATCAGTGTATAAAAGTCTGTGTCTGCTCACCCCCTTTGTCCGTCGATGTAATGTTACTTCAGTCTGTTTTTTGTTATATGTTTCCCTTTGTTTTCAATAAATACCCGTTTTACTTTTACTCCGGTTCCTGCCTCTCCATCTCCACTCCTCATCCTGCTTAATCGTGACACTATTAAGATCTTAAATGTTAGGTATTGTTTTATTAAGATATTCAATATTAGTTAATACTGTTCTATTGGGAGATTACTGTATGTGATTAAATATTAGTATTGTTCTATTAAGATATTAGGAGGTTAAATTTTAGCTAGTATTGTTCTATTGAAATATTAAGAGATTAAATATTAGTTAGTAGTGTTCTATTGAGAGTTTAAGAGATTAAATATTAGTATTGTTCTATTGAGAGATTAGGAGATGAAATATTAGTTAGTATTGTTCTGTTGCTCTATTAAGAGATTACATATTAGTAGTTCTGTTAGTATTAAGAGATTAGAATGTTAAAAAGTACCTAGTATTGTTCTACTGAAAGATTAAAATATTAAATATTAATATTGTTCTACTGAGAGATTAATAGATTAAATATTAGTATTATTATATTAAGAAATTAAGAGATTAAATATTAGTTAGTATTGACCTATTAAGAGATTAAGGGATTATGAGATTGAATATCAGTATTGTTCTGTAAGAGATTAAATAGTATTGCTCTAGTATTGGGATTAAGAGATAACATTTTAGTTGGTAAACTCTTGATATAACAATAGCAACCAATATTTAATCTCTTAACAGAACAATTAAATCTCTCATTAGAACAGTACTGACCAATATTTAAATCTGTTGCAGCCTCAGACAAGTGTCAGAGTCACTGCTGGACGGATAAATGTTCTAGACAACACTATAAATGCAATATAGCTACAATCCCTATTCCAGAAAAGGTGGGATATTTTGTGAAATGCCATAAAATCAAGAATATGTTGTCTGTTCATTGTCTTTAACCTTTATTTAATTGACTAAAGTACAAAGAAAAAAATCAATGTTTTTAATGGCCAACTTTTAATTTTATTTTGTAAATATAACCAAATTTTGATTTTCATAGCTGCAAAACACTCCAAAAAAGGTGGGACAGAGGCAAAATAAAAGAAAAGTAAGTATGTGGTGTTAAGTATAGCCACATGGGCTCAGGAGTACTTCAGAAAAATGCTGTCACTTAAAGGATAACTGTTGCCAAAATGCAACCTGGGCTGTTTTTTTTTTCTGTAAACGAGACAAACTTATATCTAAACGCATAATTACGACAAATGAGCCGTTTTTGAGATTGACCGTGATTTAGTTTTGTGGTCAGTGGCCGGTGAATGGGAGTACTAGGGGCATACATTTGAGCGCATCAAAATCGATATTTTTACAACACTAAGAAGGCTCGACACACCATGACACTTTGCTCGAAGAATCGCCTGGGTCTCTACACATGAACTTGAGCATTGAGAACATTGTTTGTGTACACAGAGTTTACTAAAAAGAAAGTTTTTGAACAACTCACACTGTTTGGGTTTCCGCTCGCAGCCTGACCCAAGGAATATTTTGAGATCAATTTCATTACAATAAGCCATTTTTCACATAAGTTATTAGAATTTATGTTTGGTTATATATGGTTATATATGGTTCGACTCGGCATGCTCCTCCGAATCTAACGGGATGAGCTTTGAGATTTTTTGGCAAAGCACTGAGAAGTTATAAGCATTTTTCATATCTCCTGACCACTAGGTGGCACTGTGATGAAACACTGCAGGTAGCCTCAGGTCATGCATATTATAACACACATCAAGTTTGGTCTCAATACGACAAACCGTTGCGGAGATATGGCCTCACATCCATTTTTGCACACTTTTCGTAGAATTGATTAGCGCGTTATTCGAGAACGGTTAGTCCAATCAACTTGAATTCCATAACTTTTTGCCAGCATGGTCTGAAGATGATCTGAGCCAATTTTTGGTGACAATCAGACAAACCGTCTAGGACGAGTTCGAAAAAGTAGGTTTTACAAATAATAAATTATAGAAAAAAAACTAAACCTTACGATTTTTGAATTTTGGTGTTCATTCGACTCATGACCCAAGGATTCAGAGAAAAAAAGAATTTTGATTTTGTGGTTTACGGTTCAAAAGTTATTAGCAAAAGAATTAGAAAGTGAAATTTCGGGCGCTATAGAGTGAGTTAGAGACATCAAACTTGCTATGGTTAATGTTGGGACTGTCCTCTATCAGTGTGCAAAATTATACAACTTTCCCGCAAGCGGTTCTATGGGCTGCCATAGACTTGTGGCGGAAGAAACGGAAGAAGAAGAATAAGAATGCCAACGGATACAATAGGTGCTTGGCCCCTAATTAAAAGGAAAGTTGATGTGGCACAGTGTTAAACATGCCTCTGTCCCAACTTTTTTGGAGTGTGTTGCAGCTATCGAAAGTCTAATTTTGGTTATATTTGTTAAATAAAAAAAAATAAAATAAAATAAACAAACAAAATAAAGTTGGCCACTGAAAACACTGGACATTTTCTCTTTGTGCTTTTGTCAATTAAATAAAGGTTAAAGGGAATTAACAGATAGCATATTCTTGATTTTATGGCATTTCACAAAATGTCCCAACTTTTTTGGAATTGGGGTTGTAGATATAAACCCAGAGGATCACTCATATTATCATTATATATCATCAATTCACCCAACTCTTAAATTTACTCTATGGCAAATCACTAAATCGTTATAGACAAAACAGTATGACTTTTAAAAGCTGCTTTTGTGAAAAGTGCTATACAAATATATTTGACTAGACTTTACAATTTAAAATGTTACAAACGTTTGAATTTTGTGAAAGATTTTGACGTCTTCCTTTAAAATAAATGCCACTCGGTTTGATATTTTGTTATTTAATGCAAATACATTCATACATTTTTGAGTGTGTCCAAATACCTTCTGAAGCCGCTGTATAATAGCACAGGAAAAGGACTCTGTGAAGGGTAAAGAATTGGGAATAAGTGTGTCCAGATTTATTTGACGGGCCTGATTCTTTTATTATCTCTCTCTCTTCTTTTTATAAACTTGCAGTATGGAGATTTGGCAACAGCTGGAATGAATGTGACCACTTTATGTTCCCCAGCTACCAAGACTAACATCCTTGTTGCACATATCACATAATGAATACTTGATTGCATCTTTTCTTTGACACCAGACTAAAAAAGACTTACAAATCATGGCATGATATCCACCAGAGCACATAAAAATATTAATTTGTCGGCGATGAGAAGCCTGTCCGCCGTAAACTTTTCCAGAATAATGCCTTTGTGTTATAGCATGACGTTAAGGTGCTTTTATCAGGAAGTTGTTCCAGGGCAAGAGGGGGATGTTATTCCGTGTACTGGGCCGGCATTAATCTCTGTCACATGGTCCTCTCTGATATATACCCTTTCCAAATGAGCCGAGTGTGAACCCAACCTCCAGTTCTCCCGTCTGATAGCAGCATGTTTCAGCCGCTGTCGGCATCAGCGCTGACATTGAAGCCTTGCTCCCAGAACAAACGTGGAGGGTAAACAAGAAGGACGAATTAAATTTCCTCAACCAGGAACACGAACAACAAGATAACGTTGGATGTTTTTTCCCTCATTCATTGCTCTACCTGTTCTGCTTTAAGTCCATTACGACCAGTGCAACACCGTGTGACAACTTTGATCAAAGGCAATTAATCTCCTACTAAGAGAAATGGCTCTCAGCTTCAAGTGTGGCTGGAGAGAGCACTCGTCCACATAAACTATGTATGAGGACGTTTAAAAAGCAAACAGGGAAGGATATATCATAACGTGCTGCTGATTAAGAAACCGAGGGCTGCGCCTGAGGCTATCAGATCCGGACGCGTTCGAAACATTCGGGCCGATCCTTTACTTTCGACTTCATTAAGAGACCACCAGGAAAGATGGCTGGCATCAACACGCTCATGCCAAATTGTTTAATTATAGATGATTTATCACCAAACTGTCATTTGCTAAGCGGTAAACCCTCTTCCCGCCGCGCGCTGAGATTGGCACATCGCCTTCAAAAGCTCATTTACATTAAAATGAGAATCGCGCTAATTCCTCCCATACATTCTGGACTCAGCACGTGTTTGGGCGCTCGTACCTGATTAGCGCGGCCCCTGTGCACAGCAACTTCTTTATTATAATAGAGTTAGTTAATAGATGTTTGATCTTGATATTTCCCATAAAGATTAAAGCAGGATGCAGCCCTAAGCGCATACATTAAACTCCCGCCGCTACTGTGAGCAGGAAAATCGACTGAGCGTAATGGCTTTGCTCGTAGGCCTCCAAAACATGGATTTTGTTGATGCACTATAGCAACCTTTCTAAGCAAAGAAATAAGAATAATGCACACAGCAATGTGAACAAAGATGTCTATGCTTAGCTTTAATCAGAGTTTGCAAGGAGTAATAAATACAGTTTACCCTAAATATTCCTTAAAATAGTATTTGCAAACAAGATTATTTTTCTAATGCTAGAGCTGGGTAAAAAAAAAAAAGATTGATTACTCGATTTTAATCGATTCTTCTCAATTTTCCAATACAATACAGATTCCTAAATCCCAAGAATCAATTAGTCTATCCTGTTTACAGTTAATGAATGAAACACTGTAGCACATCCAATCCAAAAATGTGCTTTATTTTTTAATATGAAAAAACAATAAATGCCGTTTTGGCGCTGTTTAATGTGGAGTGACGCTGCTGTAGCCATGCCTAAGTTCAACATGTTCTCACTCCCAACTCGTCACATATTGATGATTGGTCAGGACCACTTTTTGACACTCAGGGTACCCCTTTAGCTTCATTTTAGGACATGCAGTGTCCTGCATTGCTTTTATTTGTTTGCATTATATGTCACATTTAATGGTTTGCAAGCATTTGCCAAAATAGAAATCCTTTCATAGAAATGTATACTTTCACAGATATTTTGGAGCACCTAACCCCACCCCTACCCTACCCTAAACCTACCCACTTCTGAACAATATAAAAACAAAAGTACAGTGATGGATATTTATTGCAAAAACTGACCATAAAAAGCAATAAAAAACATATTTCTGTCATGACAACTCTCTAAAAAGTTTAGCATGGTAATGAATATGACAATGTATTTGGTCTTGTCGGAATAGATCTGCTACGCTGCTGCTGCAAGCAAGTAGAGGAACTTGCTACTGCCTAAGCATATGGCGATACGGTGCTGTGAGTATTTAAGACATACTGCTGCTGCACAAATACCATAAAATAAGCCGTAGCAGATCTATACAGGTAAGTTCAAGAGAAGCGGATACAAGAAGCGCACGTGAACTGATCATTTCCTCCGCTTCAATATCAGTTTTAGCACAAAATAATCATGAATGAACATCCGAAGGTATGTTAAAAGAAAGAGTACTTGAAACTTAAAAAAAACTAAATAAATAAATTTGTCTCATGTAATCGCTCAATCAGTGTTTCAACAAAGGAAAGACGTCAATATAACAGCTTGTAAACAAAACATCACATTTAGCTCAGTAAAAAGATACTCGGTGACCATAATATCATTAGTCAGCCTGAACTCTAGAGAGGAGCATTTTGCTAAATATACGCACATATGTAACATGTTCATTATTTTTTCTGTTCTTCAGTGTTTGTGTTTGAATAAATCTGTTGAGTTTTTA